>NW_017306733.1:194587-236043 GCF_000935625.1 Nanorana parkeri
AGGGTTAACTTGCAAACTGGTATAAATGGGAACTGTTCACATTGTGGGTTTTTACACCAGTTTAGCCCCTTTAGACTCGCACATTTCAGCATGGTTGGACAAAGCCGACACAGATCCAAAACTGCAGCCAGTTGGTGTCGGTATCTTGTCTGCCTTGTGGTTTTGGATGTCAACAACAGTAACTTTATTTGCACCATGACATCACCTTCATTTTTTTTTTTTTTAGTCTTCTCTGCTTTGTCTTTTGAAGTGTGCCCATCCTTGGCCTAGAATCATTATGTTGTCCCGGCCTGTGCAGTAATTACCCATGGATTTGATTAGGACCATGCTCCAAGTGTTGGAGTACAGCCCAAGTTTATGGGGAGTTACTGGGTAGTGGTGTTCTAGGTGCTTTTTTAAAGAGAAGATGTCTTTAAAGTAGAATTAAAAGAGAACTATGAGGTGAGTGAAAATAGTTTGAGTGGATGTGTGACAATGAAACTGTCCCGCGTCGGATCAATAGATCGGGAAGTGAGCGAACACATACCGTTGCTTGCTCACTTCTCCATCATCTCCCTGCAGAGAGAGGTGACTGTCAGTCACCGCTCCCCGCAGGGATCCCCCCTCCCCGTTTCGATCCTTCAGCACTGACTGGAGGAACGTATGGGGGAGGGGGCGGGTACAGCTGGCTCGGCCTCTAGATAGGCAGAGCCAGCTGTCACGCAGCTGGGTGGATCCAGACAGTAATGTCGGGATCCGTCCCGCCTGCGGCGGTCTCAGTATATAGCGAGCTATAGCTTGCAATATACTGAGCTTTGGGTCACGGGAGGACGCTAGTATATCCTCCCGTGACCCTTAGGAGAACTATCGTGAAATACACTGACCCCATAGTTCTCTTTTAACCTCTCAATATTTATTTCGATAATGAGTCCAGATCAAACATATATACATTGCCCAGCAAAGAATTTCTTTACATGTTTGCCCAAACACTAACATTCATCGTGTTTCTGAGCAGCTCCAACTCTCGCAGCTCAGCTTCCATGAACTTCCTGTTCAGTACAAGATCACAAAGAACAGAGCATTCTTCAGCAGCCGTCCATCTACCAGGTTGGAGAAGGGAGGAGGGGAGTGGTTTGCCTTGCTGTTTCTGTACATTTACTAGCACATACAAGGGTGGCTACATAGGGCCCTGCAAGGGTAAGGAGCCTCCCTAAAACAATATCAGGCCCAGTGCTCAGGGGACCAGCTTGTTCTGCGGGGAACTAAAACTTTTAAACATCAAGTAGCAGCATCCATTGTAAGCGATTTCATCCGCATCTGAAACTTGTAGACTGACTTTAAATCCCGGTTCACACTGGTGTGATTTGTCCTACTACTGCCGTCGTGTTGCAATGGAAATCACACGGTGCCCGTTCACATCAATGCAACATTTTTTTTGGATGGTGCTGGTGCTTCTTTTGATGCTACGCAGTGACTTTTTGGCTCCATAGACTTCAACAGGAAGCGCCTGGAAAACACATGGGCACGGCAATGCCCAATGATATCACAGCAGATATTGCTTGTCATTGGCCAAAAGAAAAAACGCATGAAGCATAGAAATGCGCTGCATCATGTAGCACCACTAGTGTGAACCTAGACTAAAGAAGCAGATGTTGTGGTTGTTTATGTCAGGATTGGATCAATCTTTTGCAAATGCAAAGTACAGTGGCAGCTCGATTCACGAACGCTTCTGTTCGCGAACAGGAAGTTCGGCAAAATTTTGCTTCCGTTCGTGAACTCCGCTTAGGGTGACAACATGGCCGTGGCTTCCTCTAGTCGAGATCGCGGTCTGATAACAGTTTGATTCGGTTTGCGACCAATTCGGTTCCCGAACAGAATCGTGGAACGAATCAAGTTCGTGAACCGAGGTACCCACTGTATTGTCAGTCTATTCTAGGTGCCATCGGGGAGCGTGGGTGTCCTTTGTCAATCTCGGAACCATTTTGATTCATTTTTGGGCTTTTTGGCCATCAACTTTATGGGGTTTGTCCTGAAAAATGTGTTTTGTTTTTTGTTCTGTCTACATCAGGTCTGGACGAATCCCAGGATCCTGGTCACCAATGCTCCTTATAATTTATAGCTGGCGCCTAACTTTTGAGGGTTTTCTCTAGTTGCTAGTTGTTGTCAGTGAAGCTCCTAAAAAAAGTCCTGTTGGCTCCTGGATTGGACAGACCGGCTCCCGAATTCCATAATAATTTGTCCACCCCTGGTCTACATATCCTAGGCTTTCACTCCCTTGCGGTTGGCTTCCACAGTGGTAAGGCCGCCATAGACAGGAGTACTTTTCACCCAATACAGTAAAGATTCGTCCAATTGGACAAGATGTGAGCAATCATACGCTCAGAATGCACGAATGTGAGTATTTGGTAAACTGAAGGATTCCCCTGGTAAGCGATGATGGGACGTAGTAGATTTCACCCAGCTGTCACAGTGATCTCTTAATAACCTCCATCTGCCGAGAATGATTTTCTTTCATGTTGGATAATCGTTTCCTATTTCCCAATTTATTTGCTATTATCGAAGTAGATTAACTGGGAGTAATTTCAGTCCATCTGTCTTCAGATCCCACTGGAGTTACTCCACTTTTACCATTTTTTACTCTAAGGCCGGCCATATACTTTTATTTTTGTTAAGCCCTGCAGTATGAAAAAGTAAAAAAAAAAAAACAACACCATGCGACCATATTGCATTGATGTGAACAGGCACCATTAAAGGAGAACTATGAGGGGAGTGCTTTTCACTCACCTCATAGTTCTAGCCGACCTGTGACAATGAGACTGTCACAGGTCGGCTCAGTAGATCGGGAGGTGAGCGAACACATACCCGGTTCGCTCGCCTCTCGATCCTGTCACGGCTCTCTGCCGTGACAGGGGGAGGGGCTGGATTCCCCTCTCCCCGCTCCGATCTGCCAGCGCTGACTGGCGGAACGGACGGGGGAGGGGGCGGGTACAGCTGGCTCTGCCTCTAGATAGGCAGAGCCAGCTGTCACTCACGCAGCTGGGCGGATCCCGTCATCTACGTCGGGATCCGCTCCGCTCCGGCTGTAGCTCGCGGTATACTGAGCTTAGGGTAATGGGAGGACGCTAGTTTGTGTCCTCCCGTTACCCTAAGGAGAACTATGGGGAAAAACACTGACCCCATAGTTCTCCTTTTAAGAATGATATGATTTCCATTGCCATGCATTGCAGTGCGACGGCAGAGGTACAACAAATCACACCAGTGTGAACAGGGGCCTAATTCTAAAAGGTTGTCAGCTATTTCAAATGCTGATGAAATCACTTACAATGGATGCTGGTGGTTGTTTAAAAGTTTTGGTTTCCTGCAGACTCAGATGGTCCCCTGAGCACTGGTCCTGATATCCTGTTTAAGTGCCTGTTCACACGACGTCCGTTTTCTGTGCTGACCTAATCCGTACGCTCCTGCACTAAAAATGCATCCCAATGTATCCCTATGTGTTTTATGGGCTACAGTTCTCACGCGCGCAGTCCGTTCAGGTTACGACAGAAAAATACTGCATGTCACATTTTGTACGGTCAGGAAACAGTCCGGAAACGCAAACGCGTCAAATGTGTCAAAAATGCAGTGCAGTGCACTGCAGCTAACATACTGATAGCCACACTCCAGCAAAAAACAAACAAAACTGGAACGCATCAAAAACGCGGCAAAAACACATAGGACCGCGTCTGCAGATCCGCACCTGATCAGGACCTGAAACTCATGTGAACAGGGCCTTAGGGCCCAGTCACACCACAGCCAGATTATCATCAGACCAGATTGTTTCAAAATGCATCCTAATGTATCCCTATGCTATGTCTGGCCTCTGTTCACACCAGCGCAGTCCGTTCCAGACCGGACCAGAAAAATACTGCGTGTCTCATTTTGTCTGGTCAATGCACAGGAACGCATAGAAACAAATCAAAAACGCATCAAAAAGGCATGGAACGCAGTGGACCGCAACTGAAAGCCCATCTTAAGCTTAAAGAAAATAAAAACCAGCTGCGGAACGCGGCAAAATTGCAGTAAAATCGCGGCAAAAACTGCGTTCCAGATCTGGTCTGCAAAATGGTGTGAACCCAGCCTTCCCTTGCAGGGTCCTATGGAGCCACCCTTGTGTGTGCTAGTAACTTGTGTCTCCACAAACACACAGGTAATCGCATAAAAAAGGTACATATACCTTTTTTTTTATTGTGACACACAATGCGCAGCTGTTTTAGCCGCAATAATTTTCAATTGCACAGGCGGAATCCAGCGTGACTGGGGTACCGTTAGAAAATAATAGCGCCACCACCGCGATTGACGGTGGTGGGCGACTCCGGATTGCGCAAGGGGGTAGCCTGGCCTCAGTGTTCTATTAGTTTTTTAGAGCCCCCAAAAAGAAGGCCTTGTGTTTTGATAAAAGGTCTGTTTGAGAGTGTGTGGCGGCTTTAAACCATGGAGAAAAGTCTCTTTCTGTGGACTGCAGTAGCCATTTGGGCAGAGAAGTGTTTGCTTTGGGCAATATGACAGCCATCTGTGGGCGAGTATGGTATAGAAGGGATGTGTCGGGGCAGTATACAGCTAAAAAGACCTATTTTACTTAGTATATAGATGACATGTTTATCCTTTAAACCCAGTCTGAATTGTTGGCTGTAGAACCTGTGCACAGGTAGGACCTGGACCTGACAAAACGTCACCCAACGTAAGGGAAACAAGGTATTCATGGACCATTGTTCTAAACAGCCGACCAGAATATGACCCGTGGACTTTATACAGTCAGCCGTGGTGAGCAATAAGATTTTTACAACTCTTGTAACAAGTCTTGGGTTGCTATATATATTCTAAAACGTTTATAAAGAAAAAAAAATCCCAAATCGCTAAGATATAACACTTTTTGTAAGTGCTCTGAGTTTATGTTGGTCCCCATTCAGAAAAAAAAAACCACCCGGTTATAATCATAGTTATGCGATTTATGCCAAGTTGCATAATTTTATACTTTTATTGTATGCGTTTAATTTCACATTTGGGGGAATTTCATCTTTTTTTCGTACGAAGTTGCCAATTTTTGTTCAACATCCTGGAAACACGTCTTTCAACTCGTTTTGGAGGTGGTGTTATGTGCGCAGACTCCCCAAATTGTCAATTTTACTATAGCAGCGCAAGGCGTATAATTACGAGGTCCCCAGCGAGTTAGATTCTCTGTTGGAGCCTCGCATCAAAGGCGGGGAGCCATTGCCAGTGAGGGAATGGGGTGTTCGCATGATGTATGTGTTTTGTAAGCGGTGGCGCAGCATATCATTCTCAGCAGACGCACTTGATAAGCTCACTTTATGTTCTCTTACACATCTCTTGGTTCCGAGTGCCAGCCACACATTTCTAATATTCTCCTTTACTCAGGAAATATGTTTTTAATTTGGAGAGTGCTGTAAGTTGTGCGGTTCCAGTGTTTAAATTCATTTGTGTGATTCCATATGTTTAATCACCATTCAATGTTAACTCTTGAAACTGAAAATCTTTGTGCTTTCCATTTCTAAGGCTCATATTCAACTTACAAGGTTTATGATTTTGATTTTTTTTCTTTAAATTTTCACATATATTTAAGGTGTGCACATAGTCAGATGTTCATATAAGGGTTTGGTATAATTCCTGATTGGCTTATTCAAAGCAGCTGGAGCCCAATACATTTAAATGAGGAAAAAATAAAGTCGCTAGGAGAGCCCGGTCACATGACCTGTCAAAGTCATGCGGCCAGTTCTCTTACAATGTTCTCTGTGTGTACCGGTGAAACCCTTGTGATCTCTCTTAAGGTGCCCACACACCTTGCGATAATCGTACGATAATCGCGGGAAATCCCGCGATCGTACGATTATTGTAAGGTGTGTGGAAGCCGTGCGACCTCTACTACTGTAAAGGTGCCCATACACTGTACGATTCTCGTACGAGAACCGCGGGAAATCCCGTGATCGTATGAGAATCGTACAGTGTATGGAAGGCGTGCGACCGTTTCTACTGTACGGTCGCACGTCTTCCGTCGAACAAGCAGGCTTGAAAACCCGCCGAGAATCGTACGATTCTCGGCGGGTTAGTGGCCTGCTTGTTCGACAACTGCCGAACGGGCTGGTGTGCGCACGCACACACTGCCCGTTTGCAGTGATCGGAAGCCCGCCCCTCACTGCGGTCATCGGAAGCCCAGCCCTCAGCGGGGCGGGCTTTCGATGATCGCAAGTACGATCTGCCCGTCCAAGATGGGCAGATCGTACGAGCTTTCAATGAGCTTACAACCATCGCAAGACAAAGGTCTTGCGATGGTCGTAAGGTGTATGGGCACTTTAAGGTCGCACGACTTTTATCTTAGGAACATGTTCGAAAAACCCGCCGAGCATCGTACGATGTTCGGCGGGTGTGTAGCATGTTCGCAAGATAAAAGCCGGACAGGCCGGTGTGCGCAAGCGCACACTGCCCGTTCGGCATTGCGGTCATCAGAAGCCCGCCCCTCAGGGGGGCGCGGCTTGCGATCATCGCAAGTACGATCTGCCTGTCCAAGATGGGCAGATTGTACGTTTTTTTAATTACCTTACAACCCTCACAAGACAAAAGTCTTGCGATGGCTGTAAGGTGTGTGCCCAGCATTACAATCATGGCGTCCTCTTTGCTGCATTCAGCAGAGAATTCCGCAGGACATCAGTGGCTCCATACTATGGGGTGCATTTTACGACTGGGCTGCAACATGCTGGGCGAGGTTTGGAGTAACCCTGCAAACTATAACGGAGAGTGTATCTGCTTTCTGTTATAAATGAGTCGCTATGTGTTGCTGCCTAAATTATCCCCTGGATCAGCGCAATCAGATCTTTACTTTTATTATGTTTTAGGTGTAAGCCAACGTTTATTTTTACCTTTCTCTTAATACTATTCTGGTGTAGTTTTTAAAACTATGAGTGTTATAAATTCAGAATACAAATGAGCAGATAATTGCAGAGTACAGCGGGAGGCGAGACCCATTGTGGAGCCAACAATCACTTTTAAAGAGGGACATTTTATTAAATGCAACAAAAGAGGAGGTTTAAAAAAAAGTTAGGCACCAACTGTACTTTTTTTGGTTGGATTTCCTGCACGTTTTCCCAAATCTGTTTTAAATTAAGAAGTAAAACAAAACATAGATTGGACCTTTTGTGTGAATGGCAGGTATGACAATTATAAAAGAAAACAAGCAGCTGGTGTGAAGGAATACAGCCTGAAATTCCCTTATATGAAACTGATAAACTATCATAATGATATAAAACTACTTCCAAACATGATGGTTATCATCCTCGTTCCACATATAGTATATAATAATTGTGTGCAGTGAGCAACGTAATCCCCAGTCACTTCCTTATGAATAGGGTTGTCACCTATCCGGGATTCACCTTAACAGTCTGGGTTTTGAGTCGTGTATGTGCTGTGTCTGGGTTTCAGGCGAGCTGAAACCTGGACACAAGATGTCACAATGTCACAATTTTAGGCTGAAAGGGGCAACCATGGGGTCCTGGTGTACCAACGAGTGCATGGAGGAGACAAGGGGCACGGAGGGAAGCTGGAACTTGGGGAGCAAGGAGGTATCTGAAACACGGCCAGAGAGGTTCTGCTTCAGGCAGACGTGTTGCTCACTATCTCTCCTGGCTGTCTCCTCACTCATCATCCTGGCTATCTCTCCCCTGGCTGTCTCTCCTCTCTCTCCTGGCTGTCTTTCCTCTCTCTCCTGGCTGTCTTTCCTCTCTCTCCTGGCTGTCTCTCCTCTCTCTCCTGGCTGTCTCTCCTCTCCCTCTCCTGGCTGTCTCTCCTCGCTCTCCTGGCTGTCTCTCCTCACTCATCCTGGCTGTCTCTCCTCCCTCTCTCCTGGCTGTCTCTCCTCGCTCCCCTTTAAACGAAAGTGTCCTTACCCCAATATTTAGCTTAGGTTATACTAAATTCTACACGTTGCACAAGTGAATTATTAATTATCTCCCAGCGTCTTGTCCTAGCATGAATTTTTCTTTTACTGCATTACTGTAATGCCACTTTTATTACTCCCTGTGAGGTCATTACCCAACTCTTGAAGGGGCAGCTGGTGGGAGGTAGAATCAGGAGGGTGCCCTAGGTGACATGGACAGGCCCCCCTAGAACTGCATCTCCCAAGAGCCCTTTCCCTTCACACAGTGTGTGTGGTCAGGCTCTTGGGAGTCAAGGCAGTGGTATTGTTTTGCTGGGGAAGAGTTCAGTGTATGCATGTAGAGATGAGCATGGATAGGCACAATTCTGTAATCCTGGAACTCAAGCAGAGCTGCCAACACGGCTTGTTATTTCTGAGGCAGCATTTTCAGCCAAGAACAGGAAATTAAAGGAGAACTATGAGGGGGGTGCTTTTCACTCACCTCATAGTTCTAGCCGACCTGTGACAATGAGACTGTCACAGGTCGGCTGAGTAGATCGGGAGGTGAGAGAACACATACCGGTGTTCGCTCACCTCTCGATCCTGTCGCGGCTCTCTGCCGTGACAGGGGAGGGGCTGGATTACCCCCTCCCCACTCCGATCCGCCAGCACTGACTGGCGGAACGGGAGGGGGCGGGTACAGCTGGCTCTGCCTCTAGATAGGCAGAGCCAGCTGTCAGTCACGCAGCTGGGCGGATCCCGGCACAATTGTCGGGATCCGCTTCAGCGTCTCAGTATGCTGCTCGCGGTATACTGCGGCGTCTCAGTATAACGCGAGCTGTAGCTCTCTATATACTGAGCTTAGGGTGACAGGAGGACGCTAGTTTGTGTCCTCCCGTTATTCTAAGGAGAACTATGGGGAAAAGCCTTTACCCCATAGTTGTCCTTTAAGAGCTCATTGGATTTATGACAGAATCAACTTCTTTTTATTTTTTACTCACTTGGGTTCTTTCCAGGTATATAACATTCATGTGCATGCATTGCAGAGATGTACCACATTGATGACCAGACATACGTTTTAAGAAAAGTACATTTTGCTGTGCTGTAATCCGGGAGTGATTTATACGTCTGTTTGCAGACTGACACCGTCACATGCCTACAGTTCAACAGAAGCGGAATCACCTTGTACAAAAAAGGCAGTGTGATTGCTCACTTTACCCTGTCATCATTGCAGCTTTGATGCTGACCCGCCATCACCGTTAGAATCTGACATGTAGGAAAGTTTTTGGGTAGGATTTTCTGCAGCTCTGTTACTGTGAGTGACGGGCTCTTAGCACTTGGCGCGGAGCGTTGTTATTTTATAGGCCTCTTCTTAAAATAAACAGGCTGATTTTAGATGAATACACTGCGCACACATCTTTCCAATTTGGATTCTCTTTTTTGTTTTTTTGCTTGTTCCCCACCAGGAAGAATGGTGGGAAGTCGCAGCGCAGCCAACTCTGCCGCGCGGGCCAGGATTGGTGTTAGAGCAAGGGTGATTTCTGAAGAGCGCAATATGTTTTCGGGCAACATCCCACATTGAAGGCGCTTAGCTTTTCCAATGCTGAGGGCTGCAAATGTGTTTTTCTTTTGCATGGCGTATTATGATCCCTAGAATCTACACTGTCTTTACCTCATTGCAAGTATTATTTACTTTCTGCTATCCCGCATTTCTTGAGCATGACGGCACTGGGATGGTCAATCTATGATGTATTGACAACGAGCTCACGCGAGTGCCAGGCCTCTGCTGATGCAAACATAACTGCCAGGATGGCTACAATGACATGCTGCCCGTCACTAATTGTCAATAATGAACACCCTGTTTGTGTAACCTTTCTCCTGCTGAAGGTAGGAGCGAGAAGCCGTTGCTGTGAGTAAAGCTCACTTCCAGCTGCATGTAGAATAACACTCTTAGGAAAAGTCCTCCTCGTGCGGGGTGACATTGTCCAGACATACCTCTCCATTCAAATTTCCACTGTCACCTCGCCAAACAATCCTGCAGAGATCCAGCGTTACTGTAAATCATGCTTACATAAAACAAATCTTCATATATTAACTTTAAAGGGGCTCGGCATGTTCAAAGCACCATTAACTGGGGACTTACCGGTTCAAAGGGACCCGGCAAGTTCCCAGCACCATTAACCGGGGACTTACCGGTTCCGAAAGAGTTAAACGTGATTGCTAGGGGTGGAAAAACAAAGCTTTTGGGTCCTTCTTTGTACCGTTTCCCAGCCGTAGAGTTGCCAGGTTGCCCTCATCACTTTAGCAGCTTCCTCTGAAACTCTAATAAACAGCTAATAATTATTAATCAAAAATGAGCGTTGGAAGAACAAAGCTGGATTTCGAAGGGGGAAGAAGGTAATTTTGGAGCCGGGTCAGAGCGGACACGTTGGGAATTAGCATTATGGGAACGAGCCGGCAAAGGGGTTCACTCGGGGTCAGAGTCCAATGAGTTTCCTGTGGAAGGCACAACAAAAATGTATTTTACCTTTGCCAGGGTATAAAACTTGTCATTTAATGAATGTCCACTGTGACCATGCCAGCGTTAAAACGGCTCACCTCAAAGGAGAATTAACCACAACAGATTTTGTTTAAACAGCTTACTTATTGGTTCGTAAAGTTTGTCTAACGGCGGTTAATCACCCCTATATATTTGTCAGTCGGATCAAAGCCCCTCTGTGTATGCTTCCAACTCTCGGGATCGCTGTCCATGGTGCACAGAGCGTGGCATAGATGCTTTTTTGTAGCTACTGAAAAAGGATCTTAATATGAGAGCTCTGTGCTTTAATAAACTCGGCCACGGCCCCCGGGGTCATACGCATCAAATTCTAGGCAAGTTTATAAATGTTCCATAAGTGTGAATTATCAAGGGAGGGTCAGCGGGTGCGTTGAGCTCCATAACCCCCTTTTTTTTGTGTGTTTTAAAAAAATATACTCTGTGTTTTTATTGCTCGGCGGATCTTCATATCCTCTTTTCAATCAGGGTCACCGGTTTCTGAGTTGTCCCAAAAATGTCCCTTTTGAGCTCTAGAGACAACCATGGAGATCAAACGGCAAAAGGACGTTCTGCTTTTCCAGCAGATAAAAGATAAATTGGAGTCTTATCTTGGAAGAAGAGTAGGCGACATCAGATGAAAGACAATTCCCCAGATATACAGCAGGCTTGGTCATAGATGGCAAAATAGCTATTGCAGTAAATGGATACAGCTGAACACCAGGCACAACGTAGTATACACAATGGGGGAATTCATCAAAACTGGAGCAGATGTGCACTGCAACCAATCAGCTTCTCTCTTCAGCTTCGGTCAGTTAAGATTTGAAAATGAAAGAGAGAAGCTGATTGGTTGCCATGCAGAGCTGCTCCAGATTTTGTCTGCTCCAGTTTTGATACATTCCAATCACTGTCAGCTCATTTGTACATTTATATACCTGCCAAAGAAAGGCCTCTAGATAGGCAGAGCCCGCTGTCAATCGGCCAGCTGGGTGGATCTCGACAGTAATGTCGTGATCCATCCCGGCTGCGGCGCTCTCAGTATATAGCAGGCAATTGCTCGCTATATACTGAGCTTTGGGTCATGGGAGTACATTAGTATATGTCCTTCCGTGACCCCAAAGAGAACTATGGGATAAAAAGGTTACCCCATAGTTCTCTTTTTAGCAATTTCTTTGTCACTTCTTCACCCCAGCCATGTGATTGGGCAATGTAGGAGCAGCAGCCTGATGTTGTCATCCCTTCTCTCCTACTTTACAGGGGATTCCAAGAGTACATAGCTTCCTCATGTACATAGTTTCCTCGGAAAAATAATTACAGCACCCTGCCTCAGGATTCCTCCCCTTATGCAAGCAGTAGGCAGGCTCTTGGGAGGAGTTATGCAAATATTAGAACACCTTGATGGGTGGGTATCAGTCTGGAGGAGTGGGTGTTCCTAGGCAGGCTGTGTTTTCATAAAGACAGCCTTAGATTATGCCCAAATGTGATGCTCAGCCTTCATGATTGATAGAACTGAAATCTAATGAATGAAATGTGTAGGCCAGGGACAGTCAGGCTAGGAAGGAAAGAACTAGATGATGCTGGATGGCCTCCAACCAGGAAATGAGATAGGCTCTTATCTGACTTGCTGCAGCTTCTTATGCACATTGTGAGGAGCTCCCAGTGTGCAGTGACATCAGAGGAAGAGGAGAGGAGCTGCTACAACTGTGCAAGACTGAGGGGAAGGCCGGAGGTCAGATAGAAGACTGAAGGGGAGGACGGAGGTCAGATAGAAGACTGAAGGGAAGGACGGAGGTCAGATAGAAGACTGAAGAACGGAGGTCGGATAGAAGACTGAAGGGGAGGACAGAGGTGACAGAGGAGGTAGAAGACTGAAGGACGGAGGTCGGATAGAAGACTGAAGGAGAGGTCAGATAGAAGACTGAAGGGAAGGACGGAGATCATATAGCAGACTGAAGGGAAGGACAGAGGTCAGATAGAAGACTGAAGGGAAGGACGGAGGTCAGATAGAAGACTGAAGGGAAGGGCGGAGGTCAGATAGAAGACTGAAGGGAAGGGCGGAGGTCAGATATAAGACGGAAGCGAAGGCCGAGGGTTGGATTGAAGTTATTGGAATTTGAGACTCTAGCAGTGTTTCATGGATCACATAAATGGTTTACTGGAGGTTTCTACACATTGCCAGAAGTGCGTTATTATGTTGCAGTTCACACTCATTGCGGCTTTCGCTCTCACTGATAAATATTCACTTTATAACTCACGTTTTAAACAAAGTATCCAGTTTATATAAAATCCAATCACTGGCTGAATCTACGTGTGTTGTAGCAGAGTTTGATTTCTAAAAATCTCAGTTTTCTGGCCTTTTACTACTAGTAATAGTTGTTCTTGACCGCAGGCCACACACAGGCACATTCCTGGGTATGTGGAGTTTCTGCGCGCTGCTGCGGTCGTTCAGAGCTCCTTATAGCTCACGCTCGCAGTTATCAGTTCCGGGCGATGAAAGGGTTGCAACCTGGGAAAGGGCTTGTCCTCGCCCAATATCACAGCAAGCCCAATCCCGTCGCTCTTGTCCAGGAAACGGAAAACATTTTGCTGATATTTTATTGAAGCTTTAGTCGTAAATCCCTTTAAGTTTCTCTCTAGTAATCCCATACGGTTGGGACATAAATAATTTGCTGACAAAGCAGCGAATGGAGGAAACCTAAGCTCCAGCCAATAAATCTAGACCTGTGCTGGAGTATTCCTGGCTGTTACCTATATTGCATTCGGATAGGAAAACCAAAAAGCTTTCCATGCAAAATAAGCGATCCACACTTTTTACAATATAGGACAAAGTTTGCGTTTTCTCTGCTTTGTATTATGGCTCACGGTGAGCTGACAGCACTGGGGCTTCTTTGTTTAGGCTGGGTTCACACCTAGCCGTATCGAATATGCGCGTTTGTTGCGCGTTTCATGACGCGCGTTTTGACAGCGACTCGCGGTAATAAAAACGCGCGACAAAGGCGTGTTTCTGAGGGCTACTTGGCTGTATATCAATGGAAACGCGTGACAAAAACGCTCCAAAGAAGCTCCTGTACTTCTTTGGGCGTAGGGCGTTTTGTAGAGCGTTCAAATGGCCTGTAATACGCCCAGGTGTAAACCATACCCATAGGTTTTAATGGGATTTCGGTGTTTGAGCGTTTTGCAGAGCGTTCAAACGCGCTACAAAACGCCCAGGTGTGAACCAGGCCTCAGTTGCCAACGGAGCTGCTTAAAAGCTGTTTTCCTTGTGCTTCCTCCCGCAATCTAAATAAATGCTGATAGGTTGAACAGATCAATCAACCAAATCTGCTCTTTCACATATTGATAGAATCGGGTGAACTCATTCACCCATCCCTTACCTCTCCCGTGGTGGAGATTCATTGACATGATCTGGAACGTAAGTTGACTGAATAATTTTGGCCTACAAAGAGAGATAATATCATAATGACCATGGCTGGTGGGCGGAGTTTGGAGCTCAAAGATCTCTCCGCTAAAGTCCAACAAATATGTAAAAGTAAGGGTTTGTGTACATGGGCAGATACAGAGGGGGAAATTTTTCAAAACTGGAGCAGATTTGCACTGCAACCAATCGGCTTCTCTGTCTCATTTTCAAATCTTACCCGAGCAAACTGAAGAGAGATGTTAATTGGTTGCCATGAGCAACTGCTCCAGGTTCTGTTGGCTCCAGCTTTGATAAATTCCCCCTAGAGTGCTTTCAGGTGCATTCAGGTCGCAGTTATTAGATGGACCCAGAAGCACCTTCTAACTTCTAAGATCCTTCACCGATGCTTCTGACCTGGTAACTTGGTCCTTATGTAATCGAGCCAAAAAGAGCGCCAAACACATATGTCTAGAGTCCAAAACTGTATTTCATTAATCCATAAAAAAGCACCGCCGTTCTACCCATAGAACTATTGTGTTTTTTTCTTCCCAAGTACCCCTGACTTGGGTTTAGAGTCTAACATTTATCAGACTCTTGTTAAGGCCCTAATGTAGTGGGATCGTTGGGCCCCCGAAATTCCTTGGCTGTTTTCCATTATCTTTGTGATAATGTTGGATTAATAAAATAAAACTTTGGACTCTTGAGATATGGTTTTGGTTTGATTACTAATGGATTTCTCAAGCTGGGCGAACTCTATATAGGGAAGGCCCCCTGCTATGTGAAGAGCTGCCGAATTCGGCATCATTTGGGCCTTTGAAAGATTTTTTAACTATCATCTGAAATTCACTGTGTTTTGGCGTCTCACCTTAACTTCTACTTGGATCATTAACCTTGTCCAGGCCTGTGTTTGGTCTCCTAAGCAGCTTCTAGCTGTTGCGCATACCAGTTAACTTGGTTGGGGAGAGAAGTAGTTATGAAGTGATCAAAAGGCCACGTACAGAGGACCTCACAGTGGCAGAAAATAATGTAGATACGGAGTTATAAAAGGCATTAATGTGACCGAAGTCTTGGATGATCTTAGGGTGAATATAATATATAAACCCATGTGATTCACTTATGATTGTTTTTCTCTGGAGTTTCGCTTTGATCTCCAAATGTTGAATCAATTGCTCGGCCCCCTTTGTTCCAGACTTCAGAAGAGGGGAAAAAGCGTGTAATATTACAGTGCGGATGTGTTTGCACTTTACAGCTCACCTTTCCAATGGTGTCTGTTTACTGTATTCTTGTGATTTTATTGGATTTGGAGTCTCTTCACAGTTTTTTAGCGCTGACATAAAGCAGGGCTTCCTGGTGACCCGATCAGCCTATAATTAGATTTATTCGGGAAGATGCTTCCCAGTTTCTTCATAATGGTGGGAGGAATACAAGTATCTCTGTTCAGTGTGATGACTACATTGGGGACTCTGCTGGCTTCTTTCACACATTCCTCTGCTGCAATATCAGTATGGTTGATGTCTCTCACAGGTCACAATGGCTAATAATAACAACAAACCAACCTTTGGGATCTAATAATGCACACAAATTAATGTAAGTGGAACATAAGATTCGTCTCTTTTCATTTATCCTATCAATCAGTTTGATTGAACTTTATATTTTGATATAATTTAGAGCTGCAGAAAGGGTTTGCCTAACTCTCAGCTGAGAGTTGGGCCTGCTATCAGTCCTCCTTTGAACCTCCCCCATCTCTTCCACCAATTGTCCTCCTTTGAATTTCCCTCCGTTGAATCTTTCTCATCCCATTCAGCAAACGTCCTCCTTAGAATCGCCCTCATCTTTTCCAGCAATCGTCCTCCTTCAAATCTTCCTCATCTCTTCCAGCAATCGTCCTCCTTCAAATCTTCCTCATCTCTTCCAGCAATCGTCCTCCTTCAAATCTTCCTCATCTCTTCCACCAATTGTCCTCCTTCGAATCCTCCTTATCTCTTCCAGCAAACGTCCTCCTTAGAATCGCCCTCATCTCTTCCAGCAATCGTCCTCCTTCAAATCTTCCTCATCTCTTCCAGCAATCGTCCTCTTTCGAATCTTCCTAGTCTCTTCCAGCAATCGTCCTCCTTCAAATCTTCCTCATCTCTTCCAGCAATCGTCCTCCTTCAAATCTTCCTCATCTCTTCCAGCAATCGTCCTCCTTCAAATCTTCCTCGTCTCTTCCAGCAAACGTCCTCCTTAGAATCGCCCTCATCTCTTCCAGCAATCGTCCTCCTTCAAATCTTCCTCATCTCTTCCAGCAATCGTCCTCCTTCGAATCTTCCTCATCTCTTTCAGCAATCGTCCTCCTTCGAATCTTCCTCATCTCTTCCACCAATTGTCCTCCTTTGAATCTCCCTCATATCTTCCAGCAAAGCCACCTCTTGTATGCAAAGACCTCAATATTACTATTTAATCCTCTGCCCAACATTGTTTTATTTATCCTCAAATAAAGAAAATCAGGGTGCTTTTCCAGTGAAACCACACCACATAATTTCCTTGCATTGCAGTTATGCATGGGAAAAACACATGCAGTAGTGTAAATGGACCCTAAATGTCATAAGAGCGGCAGATTTATTTAGACGTTTCACTTATTCATCCTTCATACTTCTGTCTAGGAATACAGACCAATGGTTGCCTCTTACCCATACTGTGTCAGCCAAGCACACTCCCTAGAGATGCATTGAAAGCTGTGGCAGTGACTAGTGATGAGATTGGGCTTGGTGAGAACCCAGTTCACCTGAGTTTGCCCAATCCCGATCAATACTCTGACCGCAGTCAGAGCTAACTGGGGCGAACTCGGGTGAAATGAGTTTGCATGAAGCCCAGGCTCCCACCTTGCAGCAGTCATTCAGCAATCAAAGACGTTGCTTGGAATAAGAATAGTCATTAGAGGGGTGATCCTGCATAATAATTAAAAATGTTATATAGTAAACTTGTAAGAATAAGACAATTCATTTTTTTAGTTCAATGCTACATGAAGCCAAAGCGAATATTTACTGAAGATGATAATTACCCTTTAAACATAAACGTCTTACTACATTTTCTAAACCATTATCCTACACGTCATCCCTCTGTATCTGGAGATTGCCACCCTCTTTTTTTGCTGTTTCTTTTTATTATCATGTATATTCAGTGTGCATGTGTTACTGTAGCATGAAAACGGCGCTTATCTCTTTCTGACAGCTTTTCCTTTTGCCATAGAGCGATTTCCTGTGACCGCTCCATTTACATGGTAGATGTGTAGTGAAAAGAGGGATTTAGAGATTACCGAGGAAACGGTCGCTTCCATTGTTTTTAGTTAATTACTCCAGCGCAATGCTAAAAGGAGCAGATAGTGGATTATTGCAGTGCAGCTCCGAGTTCTTTGTATGGGAAGATAGTTCCTGGAAGTTCGAGGATACTGGGATTAGGCAAGCATTGGATGTGCACATGGCCGTGAATGGGTGCACATTTTAGTGGAGACTGTGAGATAAGATAGCAGACTTTTTATTCTTTTATGATTGATATCTCTATTCCCCTTAACAAAAGAGCAGGTTTACAAGACCCTTTTCACCCTATCACAGGAATTTATAATAACTGTGCTCGTATAGTACAGCGTAAATGGGTTGGAATATTCGAGAGGTGGAACAGGAGGAATTTAAAGAGAAAAATATGAAGAGGTAGTACAGACAAAAATGGCATGATGGTAATCATTAGGCTGAAAACATGAAGCCTTCCTCTGGAATGGTGCCCTGAAATGAAGACTGTAAGCCCACCACTCAATCCAGAGTTAGTAATTTGCTTCTATAGATGTAACACAAAAAATTCTTATTTGCATCTTAAAGTGACATTAGTGAAGAATGTGAAGAAGCCTGAGCTCTGCAGACGTCATCGCGTGATAACAATTGCAATGCTTTCCAGGCTTGAATGCATATTTTAAAGAAATGCATATTTTTAAAATATATTATTAATTATGCATTTCTTTAATTTTGCAATAGGTGAACTTATCCTTTAACAGCTTTAGATGTACTTTTGGTATAAACGGAGCTCACCCAGTTATATTACTAAAGGGTATCCACTACAGGGTGTAGGTCATACAATAGTGAACAGGGAACTCTTTGGGAGTATTTGGAAAACTCACTTAGTAGCTCGGCTTTCAGGCAAGCTCTTAATATCCTAAGCTGTGCATTGTATCAGCGGAGATGTCCCCATTGGGCTACCAGACAACAGTCTAGACATGGCAGGGGGTGTTATCCAATCTCACTCCACCCAAATGGGAAGTTAATCTTTGATTAGAGTAACACTTAATATCAGGAGTTAAACACCCCGCCCTATTTGGGTGGAGAAATCATATTGCATGGAGAGTTTCTGTGCCGCCCATATGATGACATTTTCTTGCCTGCAATGGTAAAACAAGTGAAAAGAAATGGATTCTTGAGGCAAGTTCTTGTTTGACTTTTGTACATATGCACCATTTGTGCTTTCATTTGCAGATTGCTGTCATTTTATGTAGACTTTATCAATCAATGTTCTGGCATTGCTCTCTGTCCCGCCTGTTGCGTCCTTCATCCTCTTCATCTTCTAGAAATATTAAGTTGGCGCGAAGAAAATAAAAATGATAAAGTTGTCAAATGAGTGAAGGATCTGTTGTCGATAGAATGGATCTTCAGCTTACCTCTGTGGCTCGCCCTAGTGCTTTTTCCACCTTTGTATGCCAGAGTTTTTATGTGGAACAAAATACACCATAATACTTTGTGGTGAGGCCTCGGAAACACAAGCCCAACCAGTTTCCCTGTTAAGATGTTTGTCTTGGGGAGGCCTTCGGAGCTTTGGAATATTGGGATTTACTCTAAACTCTCTGCAAAGTGATAAGACAGAGTGTAAAAATCTGGGACTTGACACAACTTGGCTCGGGGCTGGGTTGTTGAGATTTTAGGTCATTTATTGCAGAATTGTAAAATCCCATTCAAATGCAGTTAACACAGTGTCGAAATTGTATCAAGGGTGTCCAAGTTTAGTATTCTGTAAACCTGTTTTCTTTGGCAGAAGTGGCATGTGTCTGGCCTCTTTGGCTTTGAGGGAAGAGTTGACTAACATTCACCTGAACAACAGAAGAACAAAAAAACGAATATTATGAGTGTGTGTTTGTATTTATATGTCCCACTTAGGCCAATCTTATGTCAGGATAGTATCATGATAATTATATCGACTGGGCCTGCTTCAATCTGACAGTTTGGGCGAGGATCGGTCTGTTCAGGGGTACTCTAAGGAAATGAAAATGAGCACTAGTTAAGTCACCTTTATCACTTATGCATGCACGTCCTGCCTCCCAGAAAATCTCCATGTGTCAGTGAAATGTTACACGTGTGCTTCTTCAGTATGTCAGACAAGTAGCATGAGAAACCTCAATGGCTCCAAGTTCTGCAAATGGGCTAATGACTTCCCATTCTTTGCCCTCACGGAGTCATCTTCCCAGCTTTGAAGAGCCCCAGAAAGAGCAAAGTCCTCCTGCACCATAACATTTTATGGTAGGGGAGATAGGGGAGGAAGTTGAGTCCTTAAGCAAGGCAGAGTATATCAGGAAAGTCAGAGGAAGGAGCAGAGTTCTCCGGCTGTAGAGTTTTTCTGGAGAGTAGGAGAATTAAGCTGGCCGAACACTGTGCAAATCTTGCAAAATTCACAAAGTGGGTGTCCCTGACGGCACCCTTCCACCCGGCATCCTTCGATCAGAAAATCAAAGGAACTAGATGGATAATCTTTGGGTGAGAAGTGACTGCACTGTTCGAGTATTCTGCAAGCGTCATGGCTGCCGCCATCAGAATGCAGAGGACAAAGCGGGAGATTCGTCAATCCACACTGTTTAGCATGCATTGAGGAATCTGTTATTTTTTTCCGTTCAGCCCACAGACTGAACAAAAAAGATATAAGAGCAAATGGCCAGTTTTAGATGGAGGAAGGAGCAGGGTCCTCCAGCACAGCAGAGTATTTCAGGAGAGGAGAGTTATAGAGGAAGGAGCAGAGTCCTCCAGCAGAGTATTCTTGGGAGAGGAGAGGTATAGAGGAAGGAGCAGAGTCCTCCAGCAGAGTATATGAGGAGCAGTATAGAGGAAGGAGCAGAGTCCTCCAGCAGAACAGAGTATTTCAGGAGAGGAGAGTCATAGAGGAAGGAGCAGAGTCCTCCAGCAGTGCACAGTATATCAGGAGAGGATAGTTATAGAGGAAGGAGCAGAGTCCTCCAGCAGAGCAGAGTATATCAGGAGAGGAGAGTTATAGAGGAAGGAGCAGAGTCCTCCAGCAGAGCAGAGTATTTCAAGAGAGGGAGCAGAGGCCTTGTGTGGTGCAGTGGTAAAGTTAGGCTACTGTCATGCATTTGTATAAAACATTTGGTATATTTACAAAAAGATAAAATGGGGCTAATGTTTTTTTTATACGACTGTTTGTTTCACATCAATTTTTATGGTTTTGCTCTCATGCAGATACATTACAAATACATTGGAAGGTAAGAGAGCAAAGAACCTATAAAATCTCATGTCATTTCTCTTTCTCATAGTGTTGTTCCTCAGACAACTGTGATCCTGAATAATGAAAGACAGAACTCTGTAGTGGCCAAGCTGCAGAGCCAGGAGGAGTCAGTGAACAAGACAACAGAGAGTCTGGAAAATATACTCAATAGGTAATCACTTTCTCTACATATCAGCTGCATGATAAAAAAGGAGATTAGGACTGCAATGTGCAATGCTTTTTGGATTTTTTTTTAGCTGGGTGCGTCCACAATAGTCTTACACTTTGCCTCAATGTATTAATATGGTTTGCAATAGTACATCTGCTGCCAGTCATTGTGTGAGACACTGTCAGCTGACTAAACAGCATCAGGGAAATATCCTGAAAGTAAAACGTTTTTCCCTAACCCTAGTTGTATTCAAAGCTGTACATTAGAGCTGCAACAACTAATCGACTAAATCGATATATGAGAATAGTTGGCAACTATTCTCATCATCGATTTGAGAGGAAGGGAGGGGGGGGGGGAAGGAAAAGAAGAGAGAGAGATAGAGAGAGAAAATCGATTAGTTGTAAAAATAATCGGGTAACTAATCAATTATGAAAATAATCCATTGCTGCAGCCCTACTGTACATGATATATCCGTTTTCTGCAGCGTTACAGAATATGCTGGCGCTATATAATTAAACGCTATATAATTAAACAATAGACTTATAGTGGAGTTTACAGGCAGATTAGCCATTGTCCCTTAATAGAAATTGCTGTGATGAAATGGTTGGTTTGTATTCCAGTGCGGTCCCTGGACGAAGACATAACACCATCGTGGTGAAGGTACCAGGCCCAGACGAGAGCCACAGTCATGACGATAACGACAGTGGATCAGAAGCCAGCGACACGCTCTCCAACTCGGGACACTCTGGAAACTCCAACATGGGGAACAACGTTACCCTGATCACTCTCAACTGTGAAGGTATGTTCAGCTTTGCATGTCCAGATATATTGGGGAATGACATATACTGAATGGGCCCCAGACCAAAGGGGCGGAAAAGTGCAGAGTCTTTAACTATACACTCACAAAAGAAAAATAACTAATGCTTTTCAGGGGCAACACCCTTCATCAGGACTGTTGCTGATCACATTGTGCAGCTTCAGTCCAAAAGGAGAATTCAACCCACACTCAATAGGAGATTCCTTTTGATTCCACTCCTTTGAGTTTTTTTTATCTCCCAATATTGTTTGATGAAGGGGGAGCGGTGTTGCCCCTGAAACGCATTGTCTGTTTTTTCTCTGTGAATGGATAATTTAAGACTCTTTGGACTTTTTGACAATTTGGTCTGGCACCCATTTAGTACATGTCTACACTCTACGCTTCTTCCGGGTACCCTACTAAGAGAGATCTGTTATGTGGTTGGAGCCGCCTTACCAGAGCCGTGAGATTGCTTGGAAAACTTTGATGCATTTGGACTTTTGAATGAGCATTGAGGTCCCAGCGCCTCTTAAATATTTGTCTCTGAAGTTTGCACCGAGGTATGAGGCTTTGTCCCTGTGCAATTTGATGGCACATTACCTCCCTCAGTCTGAGTCTCAGGTCACAAACATCTCACCATATTCTACTTACCTGCTTCTGTTCTGGCTGATGATCAGTGTTTTTATGGGATCCCTATAATTGTCCCGGCCAAAAGGAAAGACCATTTAGGGTTGTATAGCTCTTGTTTCACATTCTTTCGCTGTCCCATTTAGGATAAAGGTATTTTGCATCTGTCCAGGTCAGTTATACCCAGGTAGGTTTGGCCAATCACAGTGGATGAAAGATCTGTTGCAGATTGGGCTTCAAGAGAAATCTCAGTGTGACCCGATCTGTCCATGTGTAAGAAGATTGAACTGTAGGTTTAAGTCCTCACGGTCTAGAGGTGCTGTAGCCGGCCATGTAACAAGGACAATGTCTTTTTTTTATTTAATATAATGTTATTTGTACCCCATCTTCCATCCAACTTCAAGTTTTTATTATTACGTTAAAGAGGAACTTCACCCGTGTTATACAAATAACAATAGTTATTTGTATAGTTATTTGTTATTTGAACTTCACCCGTGTTATAAAGACACCAATAGAAATGTTTAGTAATAACAATATACAAAAAGATTCTTATACATAATTGCCGGCTTTTTATTCTTTGCATGCCTTATTTTTCCTTTGCTCCCTATTGCTCCTCACGGCAGCCATTTTCCCTAAGTGCAAATTAATCTCCCCTTACTTCCTGGAACTCTGGGCCCCCTTCCTGGAACCCGTGACAGAGCACATCATCTGAGGGAGAAAAAGATGCCCTTCTCCTGAGATCTTGCATGGTTTAGCAGGTTACGGATGAGATTTATTTGCACTTTAAAAGCATACTCCACCTTTGCAGACCATTTTTGTGTAACATGAAACATGATCGCATTCTCCAGACCCCAATCCCCACACTCACCTGAATCATGGGGTTCATCTCTCTGCAGCATTTTGCATTTGTTTGGCACAACCATACATGGCTCTACCAACACAGCCACGTCATTCATTCACAGATCCACTCACAGGATCTCAGAATGAAGAGACTAGAAATCCCTCGTATTTCTCAATGGAGCACAAGTGCAGTGATGTCATCACAGTTGTCCATTGATTATTTTCTCCAGCCCCATAACCGAAGGTCTGCACCTCCATATTGACTTGGGGCTGGAGAAACAGTCTGCAGGAGCCTGTGCATTGCAGCCGAGATACAATGATCATGGGTGCAATGCTTTGCAGGCTCCAATGCCAACAAAATTAATACATGCACATATTTTTTCATCAATATGGCTGCAATGATTATTATTTTTTTTTTAAAAGGTGTACTGCGCCTTTTAATGACTTTTCATTCTTTCCAATTAATATGTATATTTACACTTCTCTAGGGTAAAAGGTAATGATGTCACTAGATTGTGATGGCTCAAAGGTCTATGCTCTCATATGTTTTGCTAAAAATAATATTGGCTTTTCTGTTACGCGTAGGCGATGATCATACTTTAAAACTGTCCTCGGTTTGTTGTGTCATACTTTAATCCCAGATGTCCCGCACGGCCCTGTACCAGTGGTTCATAAGTCTCGTGTTTATAGAGTAAAACTGTGGGTGCAAGTCTTGTAATTGCAAAGCAGTTTTCCCTGTTCGGAGGGAGTGCCAGGCCCTTTTTTTTTTTTCTTCCCCCTGGTTGCATATGGCAAGTCCAAAGCACAGCTGGCCATCGTGCATTCGAGCATGGTTTCTGTCATGGGAGAAAAGAACGTGAAGTATGACTGATTGGCCTTGGGCAGCTGCAAGTACATTGTAAACATGGCAGCTCATTCAGCGCTTTCTGTCTCTGTACGGGCTCATGTTGAATCTACTCTTAAATGCCTGAAAGTTTATACCTACTGGCTCCGACACGAACGCGTATGGCGGTTACTGGAAGCCTTAGACAGCAGGCCCAGCGGCTGGCTGCATACCTAATCATGCCAAGTCATTGGCACAAGTTACTCTTCAAAAAACAAACACTTTCATTGGCAATGATCCGTTCTTCTCCAAGCAGGAAATTCGCATCAGGACGTATTCTTGTTTGCAGCTATGTCAGCTGCTCGCTGGTTTTAATTCCGTTTTTTAATGGAAAAGTGTGAGAAATAGCTGCGAGCTACGACTCATCTTTTGAAGAAATTAACGCATTCCATAGCAGATTTTGGTGCTTCCTCGTTTTTCCACATCCGTGTTTCTTTTTTCTTTATGGATATCCTCCGAGGAATGTTAGAAGCAGGCTGGACTCTTGCATGTAAGGACTGTACTCACAAGCTTCGTCAATGGAGATGGAACGGAATCTATCTGGGAAAAAAATAAAATGATTTCACCTGCCAAACTTGTGTGTTTTCTCTGCAAACAAAAGTTGTTATGGAATGCACATTGCTAGCGCCATAACCCACCTTTTTCAAACAGGATATAGATGATTGCTGCCTGCCAATAATCTCAACAACTGGAAGACATTATTTATCCCTGGTGGCACTTGCCGTGACCGAGAATCGGTGAGAAAGTGAGCTCTGAACTTGCACCTCTGCGTTCCAGCAGTAAAAATGAAATTGTTATTCATAAGCATTTTCGGCAATCTCGTAGTTTCTATCGCGGTCTAATCTCTCCTTGGCGCTGGGTCAGGCTGGGTGCAAACCCTTCATATTTTTCCGATATCAACCACAAACTGCCATTTTAGGAAAAGAAAAGTAAGTCTTGCCTGCTGAAGTCTTGTAACGCTGGGCTAAGTCTGCTATGACCTCCACTTCCTAGAAATTCTCCCAATAGAGGCCTGTCATGGTGTTATCTACAGACCTGAGACTAGCTGCTCTACTCTTGCAGAGTTGCTTTGTTTTGAGTCGCATTCTTGTAGCTGCAGAGTTGGTGCCGGTCGTTGTACTGAAGCCAGGCAAGCCTTGACTCCGCATAACTTGCGGTGAAGCACAAGTTCCAGTGCTCTGGGCCTTTTCCATTTAGATGAGCCTTTGATGTTTTCCAAAGATTGTTTCAATAAGGCATGGGAAATTCCAGTTACTCCAACGAGCCCTTGTCATTCGCAGGCCCGTTGATGCCCGGCGCACAGACCTTCCCAGAGTTTGTTGTTCTTTGGCAGCCATGTCAGAGGCTGTGTGAGTTTTCTCATCGAGAAAACAGCTTCTCTCTGTGTTTTCATTTCCCAAAGAAAGCACGATCTGTCAGGATGGCTCGAGAAGGCCAGACGTTTGATTTGTTTGTTCGGGAAGTGTAAAATCAGTCTTATTAATACTATTCAAAAGCAGCTTATCGGCGTAATCACTGTTTCCATACTCGCAGTGTGATGATAACACAGAAAGTTGATATTAGGAAGGGATAGATGACAGGATGTGACAACTAATTTGTTCTTTTTCTTGGTCCTCTTAAAGGGATTATGGCTATTTTGGAAGTGTTACAGCTTTCCACACTTGTTAATCACTGACTTACATCTTGTAATGGTGGTTATAGACAGCCCAGTTATAAGCCAGTCTTATTATTTCGAGCATTGGTCAGGATAATTTAGCTGTTTTTGCTCTTCTAGGAGGTCATAAAAAGCCCCTATGGCAAGGTAAGGTGTTTGTTGTTGCACAGTTGTTGCTGTGTGGCAGAGAAAAGGAGCAGAGTACTTTAGTCGGAGACATTGTCAATATTAGGCAAGGATTGTTATGAGTCCTAGTACTCTGGCAATGACCCACATCTTCTAATGGTGTACCATTTATAGGTAAGTTTCCATATTTTAAGCATTGGTTGGGGTAACGAAGCTGTTTTAGTTTTCCTAGGAGATAATACAGGTGAAACTCGAATAATTAGAATATCGTGCAAAGTTCATTTATTTCACTAATGCAACTTAAAAGGTGAAACTAATATATGAGATAGACTCATTACATGTAAAGCAAGATAGTTCAAGCCGTGATTTGTCATAATTGTGATGATTATGGCTTACAGCTCATGAAAACCCCAAGAACCCCAAATCCACAACCTCAAAAAAGTAGATTATTACATGCAATCAATAAAACAAGGATTGTACATAGAACAATATCGGACCTCTGATAAGTACAAGCATGCATTTGTACTCAGTACTTGGTTTGGGCCCCTTTTGCAGCACTTACTGCAATTACTTTTGCACAATATTCTAATTATTCGAGTTTCACCTGTAAGTAGCTCCTATGGCAGTCTAAGGTGCTTGTTGTCACACAATTGTTGGTGTGGAGCAGAGAAAAGGAGAACAGTACTTTAGTTCCAGTTAAGGATTGCAATGGGTCCTAGTCCTCTAGTAATGACATCTTGTAATGGTGGCCATAGTAGACAGCTATAAGCCGTTCTCCTTAGTTTGAGAATTGGTGAGGGCAATCAAGCAGTTTTTTCTCTCCTAGGAGGCATTAAGGAGCACCTATGGCAGGCTAAGATGCTTGTTGTTGCTGCACAATTGTTGCTGTGTAGCAGAGAAAAGGAGCAGAGTACTTTAGTCTACGTCTATTGGCAATATTGAGCAAGGATTGCAAAGGGTCCTGGTGCTCTGGCAATGACCCACATCTTGTAATGGTAGCCATAGACAACCCAGTCATAAGCCATTCTCCTTATTTTGAGCATTAGTGAGGGTAATAGAGCTGTATTTGCTCCCCCTCGGAGGAAATATGTCAGAGCCATTGTCAATAATAGGCAATAATTGCTCTGGTGCTCTGGCAATGAGCAAGTTTGAATAGGCAGCCCCCAAATGACTGGTTCCCTCCAGTTCATACGTCCATCCCCGAATATAAGATTGATGTTGACAACAATAGTTCAGGCAAGTGTTATTTTAAAGTAGTATTAAGGTCTGGGCGTTTTTTACCTCAATGCATTCTCTGCATTCCGGTAAAAACCTCCCAGAACCTTTTTCTCCCCCAGTCCCCCCCCCAAAGCAATGCTTGTCCCCACCGCCGGTCCCGAATTGATCCTGCGTTCCCCGTACTTCTTGGTTGCAGGGGGAGGATACTGATGGCAGAGGAGCCATAGAGAGAAGGGGAGTGGCCTGCCACAGGGCTGTGTGTGTCTACGGACGCACACAGCCACTGCGGGCACAAGCGGGCACGGGTGCCTCCATTAGCCGATGGAGGCACCCGTACAGGGAGCGGGGGGAAGAGAACGCTGCGGGGACCCACTTGAAAACGAGGAATTAAAAGATTTTAAAGAAAAAGAACAACAGCCTCAGGCAAAGGTGGGCATCCCTATAAGAAATATGAAAAAAGGAGGGTTTAATATCACTTTAAGTCTGGGAAGATCCTTTTTTTTTGTTTTACCGTTGTGATTTATAATATGTATAAACATTCAACCTGACCTCCTCATTTTGCCTGATGGCAAACCTAACTTTACATATATATGTTGCCTTTCAATGAATCTGTGCTGTATACTTGAAGACATTACCGTACGCTGACACAACTCTCCAGAAGATTGTTTTCTGCGCAAGATAAAAACAGTTGTGTTCAAAAAGGCTACAAGGCTGTGAGATGCATTCACCGGTACGCTAATAATAAGAGGTTCCATTTGCATTTTCAGCCATACAAAATAAATAATGCATTCAGTGTAATGTTTCTATAAAATAAACATCTTCAAATCTAGCGAATGTTTAACACGCAAGACCCTAATGTTACACTTGTATAAACATCTATTCTAGCTGCAGAATTTATCATTGCCGTCTTTTGAAGTTTATAAATGGGGTGAAAGCCATTGTTTGTTCCACTCCATTGGCATTGTCCCTAATTGAGTATGATTATGGGAGGCATGCGGAGGAGAGACGGTCCTTCTGTACCTTTTAATGAAGCTGACCGCGGGGTAAAACCAAAACGTGGCAGCCACTCCATCAATTTAGATTTCGCACAGGAAAGATACGCGTGAACGGCGCCATTTGCAGCAGACGGACAACATAAATACTCTCCAGTGCTCAGCCCTGCCAACCAGCAAAGAGAACCTATGAACAGTCTGCTTCTAACATTGAGAAATTAAACTGGTAGTCTTGATAAAGCCTCACGGCCACATCAAAGCCTAAAGCTTGCAGTCTGTAAGGTGACACGATCCAATAACCCCATTCCATCAAATACACTAAGCGGGTTCAACTAGATTGAGCACAAAGCCATTGGGGTGTCCTATTGCACATCAACATTTTCTGACAATTTTGGAAAATGTTACAGCTGATAGACACCCATGGTCTGGAAACTCTGCAGGTTCTGCATTGCAGCATCTGCTATGAGTGCAGCATTTTACAGGTTAGGTGGATCCCTGCCCATGATTCTCAGTGAGTTATTTCCCCATCAGCCCTTAAAGCAGACCTTTACCTTTAGCTGAAAATCACATCAGCATTCACCTCGGCACGCTGATATCATCTTAGAATCATTAAACAAACATATTTTGCTTTTACTTACAATTACTATTTTTCCACTTCCTGGTCCTCTTGAGCATATAATGTGCCCAAGCGTTGCATTCTGGGAAGATTACATCAGCAGAGCATTGCTGGGAAATCTCATCTGTAATCTCATGAGGTCTCAGGGAAAGGCATTTTCCTCCCCTGAGATGATGTGCATGGTCACATGTCCAAGTCACATGTGTCAGGGAGATGAAATAATCTGCCCTTAGTAAAAATGGCCACTGTGGGAAGACTGGGGAGGAACAGCATTCGCCCAGCTTTATGCATGAGCCTCCAAGAGTCAGACGGTGAGCAGCAATAACTTGTTTCTAGGGTTAGACTTCACGTGAGCTGCTCGTTCTCTCAGTAATTTTACTTTAGGGAATATGTGTTGCATGCTAGGAAGCATAGCTTGTGAATACTTTTCTTGTACAGATTCGGTGTACTTCCTGTTTGCTCTCGGCATTTTGCTTATCCTTAACGTCTGATAAAAATCACAAGTTAAGGTTGTGTTTTCATCCTCCGCGCACCCCTTTAAATAAATGTTTCAGTTTTATGACTCGCTCCCTCATTAACCGTAGTCTGTGTAATTGTCTCAGTCTGCTCTGTCGCCCGGCTTTACGAAAAGGAAGTTTTCAATGCAGAGAAAATATTTGGTGGGATCTGTTGTGTGTGCATGGTTACTTGGCACGCCGTCCGGCTAGAACAGATGTTTCTGGCCTTTTATGTGCGGGGTTCGTATGTAAATGTCAAGAAAATGTGCCAATCCATTAATTTCTTTTTTTCTTGGGGCTATAACAAGCGCCTATGAAATATGTGTGACTTGCAGAGATTTTGAGCTGTTACTCCTGTCCCACCCCGGTAATTAAGTGAGCCTGTGAACGTCTCTAGTAAAGAAAAGAAGAAGAATTGGCTGCTGCAGTTGAGTAAAAGCAAAAATTCAAACTCGGATACAGTCTGAAAATGCAGCCACTGGGGGGGGGGGATCTGTTTTCAGGGCTGTATTTTGAGGCCCTACAACTTCTGTCCCTTCTGTAACTAACACTATTACCTGACTATTTGAATGTGGTGACACTTTTACCCACTGAGTTCCTTTTAGATTTTGCATTGACCATGAAAAGATAAAATATTCTCCACCTTTGGGGAGATTTCTCCTCCATTCCTGTCAAGTCTCTTCAGGGCAGTTTTATTGTTGCAATCACATGGTAAAAGTGTGTGCAAACCCAATACGTTTCTTTCATGTTTTGGATAGAATGATGAGGGGTTTACAGCTCCAAACTTGTTTCTTTTGCTGCCTGTGACCCCTATTGGAAGATACAGATAACCAATTTGTCCTGCTGACCATTATCTGTGGTACAGAAGGTGATAGCAAATCTTTGGTGTTGTCATGAGGAGGAATCGTCCAGTGGCATAACCTGTTGTGGTGCCAACTGCATAATTGGGGAATCTGGGCTCCAGGTCTGGCTACCAGGTTGGAGGTAGGGTATGGTTGGAGGCTTTATTGTACCCAAGACTCTGGGCACCAGGTTGGACGTAGGGCATGGTTGGAGGCTTTATTGCACCCAAGACTCTGGGCTCCAGGTCTGGCTACCAGTTTGGAGGTAGGGATTCTGGGTTACAGGCCCGGCTACCAGGTTGGAGGCTTTATCGCACCCAAAGACTCTGGGCTTCAGGTCTGGCTACCAGTTGGGAGGTAGGGATTCTGGGTTACAGGCCCGGCTACCAGGTTGGAGGCTTTATCGCACCCAAAGACTCTGGGCTCCAGGTCTGGCTACCAGTTTGGAGGTAGGGATTCTGGGTTACAGGCCCGGCTACCAGGTTGGAGGCTTTATCGCACCCAAAGACTCTGGGCTCCAGGTCTGGCTACCAGGTTGGAGGTAGGGATTCTGGGTTACAGGCCTGGCTACCAGGTTGGAGGTAGAATAGGGTTGGAGGCTTTTTCGCACCCAAAGACTCTGGGCTCCAGGTCTGGCTACCAGGGTGGACGTAGGGTATGGTTGGAGGCTTTATTGCACCCAAAGACTCTGGGTTCCAGGTCTGGCTACCAGGTTGGGGGTATGGATTCTGGGTTACAGGCCTGGCTAACAGGTTGGAGGTAGGGTAGGGTTGTAGGCTTTTTCTCACCCAAAGACTAGTGGCTCCAGGACCCAGAACAGGACTCATTAGGATTTAGAGAAAACAAAAAGTTTGTTTTCTCTAATCAGTCACCAACCCTGGATCCCCTCACCATGTGTATGTGAGAAACCTAGAGGACACATATACACCGGCCACAATCCGGCCAGTCAGTGCCTCACTATATATATACACTGAGTGGCCAAGTGAGAATAGTTGAGTGGCCAAGTGACAATAGTTCACACTCATCCTTTGTTTTCCTTTGTGGATAATACTTTGTGTCATTTTGGACTTGTCTGTTCTAACCCTTCTTTCTTCCTCATCTTATACAGTAGCCATTGAATTGATCCCCGCTCCTGCTGCTTCAGATGTACAGGCTGACACAGCTTGAGCGGAGCCGACCTCCAACTAAAAGAGATTTATCGTGCCACCTCTCGTAGGTTTCCCCGCAGTAACTTGTCTCTGGGACATGTGTCTGTTCCCTTACGTCATGGAAGAGCACAGCATTAGAGAACAGCGTCTTAGTTTATGAAGCTCGGAGGACATTCCTTGGACAAATGGTTTAACAGACTGTATGATTACTGCGCTGTCCCCCTATGGCTTTTTATGAGTGCAGTTGATTCTAAGCTGCAGCTAGCAGGTGCTAAATGAAGATTATTGCTGCCAATTAGAAGTGATTAATGAGAGTTGTCAGTGGAGGCAACGGCGATGAAAGGGAATAAACAGCTTTATTTTAGGCCTTTAGGATCCTCTCGGTGTGGCTTTTCCTTCTTCCTGTTATGGCCTATAACAGAATAACGTCCCGGGCCGTATCTTCGGTCATTTGGCAGCGCAATTTGTAGTCTATTGTACGCCCTAAAGCGAATGACATCACCTTAATTCCTTATATTTATCAGATTCTGCTCGGGGTCAGCCGCGCGCAATGCAAATCTAAGTAACCCCATGTGTATCGCTTCCAACTTCCTGGTTAAAGGAGATCTTTGGTCTAATCGAGAGCCGGGATATTGTTTAAAATAAGGATCTCTTGATGTGTCCAAATGAACTCATTCACCACCTTCTTTTTTCAAGGGAAAAGAAACTATTCTGCAAGATGTGTTAGTGACAATCGCTCCTTTGAAGCAACTTTGCTCTAACGTTTAGGCCTCATTCACACAGCTTAGAGCCGGCCCATACAGATCCCGGGAAGGACAGGTGCTGCGTGTGATTGTACGCAGCAGCCTGTTCTTCTCTACGGGAGTACGCGGCCGTATGCCGCCATATGCTCACCCAAATTGCCCATCCGTGCGGGTGAGCGTGTCTGTGCTTGGGCGCACAGAATCCATCTTGTCTGCGTACGGGTACGGACACCCGCACAGATGTGCAGCTCGGGTGAGCGTACGGCGGTGTACTCCCATAGAGAAGAACAGGTTGCTGCGTACAATCACGCGCAGCATCTGTCCTTCCCGGGAGCGGCCCGATATGGATCTCTTAGCTGCGTGAATGAGGCCTTAAAGCCAAACAGACTATTCAATTTAAATAAGTTAAATACATTCCAGTTGCATGGAAACAAAAGGCATGTGCAGTATTACAGTAGTAGTACATCTGCCTGCAGCAGACTGATCACTGGGGGGAGGGGAGACTGATGAAAATGCTTCATCCTGCCTGCAACAGACTGATGACATCATCTCAGCCTAGGCAAAGTCACTGACTGGAGCTCAAGGACGGCTTTTTGATGATGAAAGGTGGAGGTTTTCTGAATGATGCCATCGCTGTATATTGCGACATATTATTGAATCTATTTATGCAAACTTGTACGCTTCCTGAAATAGCCACTTACAGTAAATGTGGTTCTCCAATAAATAATGAGGTCAGTGACTGTGCTGTGTATATGTATATATTGTATGTACAGTATATAAGAATGCATGTAATTAGGAGCAGTCTGTTCCATGTCAGGTCTGTTGAACACAATATGAGGTCTGCACTCTTCTGCGTGTTGGTGACACCCGATTTACCCTCCTACTGATTATAATTGACAGTTGAGATATCCGTGGTTTCCCCCCGCTGCTTTTCCACCCCCCGGGGGGCGACTGTACTAGACGTTTTATTGCCAGTTCCCCTCTCGGCGTATGATGAATATATATAGAATTCTGCTTCTTGGCTGCTCTTCCAGATGTTCGGCTTTTCTCATCCCCCCTTATTTATTGGAATCCTGGCCTAATTCTTTCCCAATATACATTCTCTGTTTATAGGCATTGTAAATAGCTGATCTCAGAGTAAAAAAGAAGTACAGGGTGGGGTGGACAATTTATAGCCATAACTGTCATTTTTTTATCAGGTCCACCATCCAAACTGTTTATATATGGATTTAGGAAGACTCCTCTGCTTATGGAGTACCTGTCACATGGCTGAGGTCACCCTATCAGCTCACAAGTCACCCTTTTGAGGAATAAGTGTGTCAGGGAACCAGGCGTGTCACCTCTCCTCGGGGCCGCTGGTTCTGGTGTAGGGCACGGGGCTCCTTTGGCCTGGCTGAACTCCTGGCGCCGGGGGTGCGCATGTGCGAGATGCGCGTCGTAGAGAGGCTGCGCGCACGTAGCGCGTCTGCGCCCATTAAGGCCATCGAGTGTGGGCCTTGCTGGGGGAGGTTCCCGGCACACACCTTACATCCCTCTCTTCCTGCCATTGGCTCCCAGACGGAGAAGACTCCTGGTTGCCTCGGCGACCAGGGAGTGGCTTTGATTCCCCTGGCTATAATACCTGGTCAGAGCCCTGGCTTGTTGCTGAATTATTCCACCTCTATGGTGTGATCGCCTAGCCCCTTTGTTTGTTCCTACTGCTGCTCCCTGACCCCTCATCCCTCCCTGACCCCTCCAAACTTCCTGGTTACCGACTCCTTGGCCTGCGTATCGCTTCTGAACCATAGCTGTCTGCATCGACCCGGACTGGACTTGACTAGCCCTTTGGATTTGCCCTCTTGTACCTCGCTCTTGGATCTTCCGGTCCGCTGCCTGCCAGTGGGTTCCTAACCCAGCTGTGAAGCCACGGCACCTATTGACAAAGTGTGGGGTGCAGCAGCATTTGCCATGTTTGCTCATTATGGCAGACTTACCTTTGAGCTTTCCCTCCTACGGCAGTGCCAGGTCTGTGTCTGCCGCGGCAGTGTCATCTGTTCTTCTTGACCCGGCATCATCTTCTCTGGCCGTTGGTCGGCCACTGGATTCAGGCTTTGACATATTGAGCTGCTCATATTCAGGCTTTGACATATTCAGGCTCATATTTACGGCAGGTGTACAGTTAATGGTCTGTAGGCATCTATCGGCAAACATTCCCGGCAATAGTCCGAAGCCCCCATTACATTATTTGAATAGTAAAACTGGAAGACGTCAGGGAATCCCGGCGCACATGACGGGAAGCGGAAAACCGGGAAAGTTTTCTGTTTCGCACTTAATAACTCACAATAATTTGCAACCCGAAGTAGTGAAACCATACAAATAGAGGCGACCATTCCAACATACACACCGCAGAGCAGATAAAAACTGAGCGCTCGTTGTTTTTGGGATCATTCACCACATTTTTCACAGCAGACCAAATACATGAAATCACGCTTTTCCTATCTGATCATTTGTGTGTACTTAGTAAGAACACCCGGCTTGCTCTCCGCCGCAGTCACATCTGCCTCCGTAAGGAAAACAACATTTCGGGTCACTTTTCCGATTTACCGCTGAACTATATCCCGAGGAGTTTACTGGTCAAACTACAAATCTCATTCGGCAATGCAAGACTCTTACAGCAACTGGCATGACTTCCAGAAGCTGATGTATAATAGGACTTGTAGTTTCACCACAGCTGGAGGGCCAAAGTTTGACTACCCCTGGTGCATGATGCATGTCTTTTTAGATATCTTGGTGCATTGCCAGACCATTTTTTAAATGGTCTGCCTTGACTTACTTAATAAATGTGCATCACCGTAATGTGCCGCACCCGATAAGTGTGAACCAAACCTTGAGGACCATTATATCTGTAAAAAATAACTCAATTCTGAATTGAGAAAGCTGGTCGGATGACCAGAGAAACGTCTTCAAGAAAACTACAGCAAGTCCAGTTGCTTTGGTTTATTATTTACAACTATACCGTGACCTGGATGAATGAGAACCTACACAGACTTAAGGACTGTTGTCACCGAATTGTAACGTGAGTAAGTAATTAAGCATTTTACAGTCACTGGAACAGGAGGTGAGCTGAGATCTTCTGATGGAAATGCCAGTGACCGCTTTCAAAGGACAAACCAAATAAGGCCCATCAACACTTTGGGGAGCTTTGCATTTACTTTCTGGTACAGCTGCAGGATGGGCAGTGAGGGGAAATCTCCAAATTGGGAATCAGCCACCAATAGGAACCCTTTGGAAGTTCTAACCCGGGGTAGGCAAACTCTGGCCCTCCAGCTGTGGTGAACCTACAAATCCCATAAGGACTGTGGTTGTCGTATTTTACAATGCCTTATGGGATTTGTAGTTGCACCACATCTGGAGGGCCAGAGTTTGGATACTCCTTTTCTAACCATTTTCCACTCTATCTACAGCTCAAAGATTTGGCATAGTTGACCTTTAATAGCATGGAGCCTTCATGCTCACAGAAATGCTGGCAATATTGTAATGTGATTCTTAATAAACCTGACATTCGACATTCCTGGGCACAACATTTAAAGGAGAACTATCAGGTGAGTGATTTCCACTCATCCTCATAGTAAGAGCCAACCTGTGACAAAGAAGCTGTCACAGGTCGGCTCTATTGATCGGGAAGTGAGCAAAAACGTAGATGATCCGGTCACTTCTCGATCGTCTCCCTGCAGTGAGCGGTGACTCCCCCCCCTCCCCTCTCCGATCCTCCAGCGCTGACTGGCGGAACGGATGGGGGAGGGGGCGGGTATAGCTGGCTCTGCCTCTAGATAGTCAGAGCCAGCTGTCACTCACGCAGCTGGGCGGACGATGACAGTATTGTCGGGATCCGTCCCGGCTGCGGCGCTCTCAGTATATAGCGGGCAATAGCCCGCTATATACTGAACTTTGGGTCACGGGAGGAGGTTAGTATATGTCCTCCAGTGACCCTAAAGAGAGGTATGGGGGAAAACACTTACCCCATAGTTCTCTTTTGAATATTGGAATCCGCATATAAACCGTAAATGAAGCCTTAACCTAAAGGCTATTCCACACGGCCATTATAAAGCTTGATTGCACGCTATTGAGTAGACGTGTTGGCCCCGAATGGCCGCCTGCGTCCGCCCGTTGCCAGCAAGATCCTGCGTAATATCACACGCCCGTGTGTATGAGCCCTAAATGAAGTACATGAGCAGCGCGGGATGATTGTTTAAAACGACACGTTGATATCACCATGAAGACCTGCTCATGGATGGACAGAGCACGATCCTACGTTGGAACCTTGTGTGTTGTTCTCACACCATTACTGGGGAACGGAGCAGGTACAGACATCCTCTACCAAGAATTCCTCCCAGAGAACATGTTTCCAGGAAAGCGTGTTTTAATATCGTGTTCTTCTTTACTTGGTATTATTTTTCCAAGTCTCATTCCCCTGGTGCAGCTGTTCCCCGCACTTCAGAACGGCGGTCATCATCTGCTCAGCTGCTCTCCATAATTGTGTGCCTGCGACTGTCTTTATTATATCCTCCTGTGAGTCAGCGGCGGGATGCCCCTCCACACCGTGATTTACATGCTCACATAAGGATGTATTTTTCTTTTTTTTTTTAAGGTGAAATTTAGCACAAAAAAAAACGATTTGTCTAAAATATTTATAGACAAAGCAAAGTCTCCAATTTTTCAGTATCTCTAAATGCAATGATTTAAAGTAACCCTGTCCCCACCTCGTGTATATTAAGATTAAGATGCCATGTACATGTACTCACATTCCAATAGATGTGGCTGCTTTGTTGTATAATTTTGTGCTTTTGTATCATTGCAAACAGTGTTCCTTTAGTTAACCACCTCCAACATGTTTGACAGTGTTGGAAGCTTTGTGTGCCCGCCTGGCGCAGGTGCTAGTCCTCCATGTCCGGGGAATGCTTGCATGATCTGCATACCCGCACTGTATGCCGAGCATGATCTGTGCAGACTATCTGCATATCACACAAGGCTTCCACCTAGCTGATGCCAGGAGTGATATCCATGAGCTGCACCAGGCTGGTACAGAAGGCCTCTGATACTCCTGACAATGTCAGAGGGAAATAATAGCAGCAAAATGATAAGACTGACCATACACCTTTATTTATTTATTATTGGTATTTATACAGCGCCGATACTTTACACAGTGCTTGACACAGTGCACATTCCCATCAGTCCCCGCCCTCAAGGAGCTTACAATCTAAGGTCCCTATCTCACATGCATACATACAAGGGCCAATTTAGACAGGAGCCAATTAACCTTCCAGCAGGTCTTTGGAGGGTGGGAGGAAAACAGAGTACCTGGAGGAAACCCACGTAAGTGCAGGGAGAACATGCAACCTTTGAACCAGGGACCCCCAGTGCTACAAGGCAGAAGCCCTAACCACTGTGCTGCCCACGAAATGAGATTGCACAATCTGCTTTAGATATATCATCAACTATGTACTGCAAGGGCCTGTGAAAGTTTAGAAAAAAGTCCAAGAAATAAGCGCTCCCCGAAGGGGTAGGGGTGGAATGAGGGCGTAAGGTGTGCTGCTTCTGATGTGTGCGGACCGGGGGTGTCCGATGTTTGTCCTGTAGATAACCAAAAATGGGGTGAAAAGCGCCACAACCTAGCGTGGATCGGCAGTGGTGTGTGTTGGGGTTTGAAGTATCTTGATGTTATACTCACATCTGGGTGAGTAAATTGAGGCTTCAAAGGATGATTTCCTGAAGGTGGTACTGTGTGGTGGAGTCTTGGCACTTCCGGTGGGACTTCTGGAGTGTCAGCGTGTTGGCCAAAATGAATCAATAAATGGGTGAGTATTATCAGTATGGATAATTGGCAGATATGCATTCATAAACTTACAGTTACAAGGGCCTGCCTGATTTGAACTAATTTTTCCAAAATGTTGAATTGGGCATACTTTCACACCCATCAGAAGTGGCTCCCTTGATGGGTACACTGGGAATTTTTCTTCTGTTACAGTTGAGAGTCACCTGCAGGGGGAGCTAGAGTTCAGATTTTGAATATAAGTTGACAGACGACCAATACTGAGACTCTTCCCTGTAATGCTGCACACAGCTGTCTGCTGCTTCTATTCGTCCTCCCCTTAAAGAGCAGCTATAATTAGTTGATCCCCCAAAGAATTCCGAATGATAATCAGTATGATTTGTGTTTATAAGCAGAGAATGTGTGTGTGAAGATTGCGTTTAAGTGTAAACACAGAGGAGGATCTGTCTGTGAGGAGTACACAAGATTCCTAAAACGTGGAGTGTCTGCTGCTGTTTCCAAATATACAGGCCCCTGACCCCCACTTCCTTGTCGTTCCTTAACAGCTGGAGGCTTCGGGATGCTTTGCTGGGGACAATACAGTAATACCTCGGTTCACGAACGCTTCTGTTGCGAAAAATCAGGTTAGCGAACAGGAAGTGCGGCAAAATTTTGCTTCTGTTCACGAACCCCAAATCAGGTGATGAACGCGACCGCGGCCATCTTCCCCGCTCCGACACATGGTCGTGGCTTCCTCTAGTCGAGATCGCGGTCGCAGACAGACCTGTGCACACTTGTTGTGAAGCTTTTTTGTGTGCTTTTTAGCACATACAGTACTGTACAGTATTATTCAATCCAGCATGGCTCCAAAGAAAGTGCAGAGCGGTATTGAATTTACATATGATTCAGAACGGATTAACCTTATTTACATTGAACCTTACGGGGAAATTTGATTAGGTTCGCGAACAGAATCGTGGAACGAATTAAGTTTGTGAGCCAAGGTACCACTGTATAAATATATATATACATATCTTTAGCCGGTGTCTAATGACCTTGAGGGTTTTATAGTGTAGTTTCTTTGTTGCAGGTTTCTCTAGGTGCCTGAACGCATTTAAACTGCTTTCAACAACTCTCCCATAGTTTCTACCTCCTCTGTAAAGGAAGTTGCATCCAAAGCTTGCATGGTTGCAGTGTAGCACCACCCCATCCTGTTGCCTGTGTCTTACTGGCCAGCAGTATGATGAGTGGCCTTTTGGAAGGAGTATGGAAGTATGGTTGGAGAATGGTGTGAAGGTTTAATTTCAGAATTCTGGTTGGCTTTCCAAAGATGCAGGAAGTACATGCAGGCACGCGGACATGCCCGAAACCCAGAAAAGGAGCCAGCTTGACATGCCAAATCTATCCACAACTTTGCTTTAACCACTTCAGCTCTCACCCTTATACACCCCCTATGGACCAAAGCAATTGTTACATTTCCACTGTGGACCTGATTTTTTTGGCAATAACTTTCTCGTTTCCTAAAGTGGATCTTCACCCATAAAAATAATATCCTTTCACTGACCTCCTCCCCTCCCTCTTTCACATGTAGCAGTCAGTAGCTTTATTTTTATTTATTAGACATTCACTTCCTGAATCCTCACCTAGAGGAGGATGACGTATCCAGCCACCTGCTGTCTTCTAGGATGTCTATGTCACACATCTCAGCAGGCAGTTTGTGAGATGTCACACATGTACAGATATTCGGTGGCTCTCTGCCAGGTCCCCTTGACCAATGGCAAGGAGGTGAGAGGGAAGTCTCTCTTAACAGGCACACAGACGACATTAAAAACTTGATCGCTGCTCTAACTCTTTCCTGCTTGACCGCCTTACTCCCAGTTGGAGAAATTTACAATTAATATGTACTAAAGATCAAATATTTGCGTGCTTCTCTTACTTGGCGCATTAGTTTGTGGTACTGTAAGGTAATACGTCTGACATTCGAATTCCCTATTTACTCCGAGTGACTCTGGAAATAATTGTAAAAAGTTAACGACCATGAAAGGGTATATTGATTTCCTTACAATTAGAGCCATTAGGCGTTTCACTTTGATCTTTAATTGTTGTATATGCCGTTCTAACAAGCCCGCTGCTCACAACTACAGTTGCAAGAAAACATGTATGATCCCTTTGTAATTACCTGAATTTCTGCAAGAATGTCTGCAAAGGCATAATAATAAAAAAAAAGACAGTTGTATAATGAACACACACAACATTTTACACTGACTTATCTAATGGTTCGAACAATTGGAGGGTCTCAAAAGGAAAGAAACCACTAGAGCAGAATTTCTCAACCTTCTTACCCCAGTGTTACCCTCAAAATAATATTCTTAGGGAACCTGCTAAAATTAATTCATCGGAGCTCAGTGGTAAGAACATCCCTTACATTGGTGGTCAGATGAAGGAAGCCTTCGCCACTTACAGACCCTTTATTCCGCTGGTTCGGCCAACCAGCACTGGAGACAGGACTATGCAGTCACTATCAGAAGGAAGGTCAATCAGCCACAGCTCAAGGAACCCCTAGAAACCTTTAAAACAACCCCAGGGTTCCACAAACCCTGTGTGAGAATGGTTGCTTTAGAGTGACATCTTGAATAGAGTTGTGAGTAGAGGGTGGCTTGCCCTTTTAGATCCAAAAGCATGAAAAGTTTGGTAGCTGATCAAGTCTGTGGAGTCTTAGGGAAAGGATTGTTTGTGTGAACCACTCTCCAATCAAAAGAAATGTGAACTCTAGAGATGCATAAAACATGAATGGACTACACGTATATCAACCACAGAATTCACAATTTAACCATCAGCTTGTCCATTTGGTCTCCACCCTTGTGTGTGTTCAGATCTACCAAGTGATCTGCTGTTGTTCCTGTTCTCTGTGTATGACCTTGGCTCTGGCTGACTTATCTCCTGGTTCATCCTGCTCTCAGTGTTCCCTGACCTGGTTCGGCTTATTATCCTCTTTAGCATCTGACCTCTGCCTTGGCACCGACGACATCATTGTTTTTTTTGCCATTTAGTTTATTGGATATTTTTCCAGTAAACTCTATTTTTTATTTCTATTTTTTAACCTGCACTTTAAGTTTCTGTCTGCTTCCCTGACAACCATCAATAATTGCCCATCATCTTCTGCATTTAACAATTTCCGACATGTCCAATGCCTATGTTCCCCGCCCCGAGTGGTGGTTCCATCCTTACAACCGCTAGAAGATCAAAACGCATCAAGGTCTGAGACACGAGTGTCTGACAGTCCTGGAAGTGTCAAATGCCGAGGAGGCTGCAGTGCTGCAACACGAGGTGCCGTAAAGGTAAGTGTCATACTTCTATTACAGAGGAGTTTCAGTTTGATGTCTTTAGAGACACAATCTTCATAAGCAAATCGTTTTTATTTGTTATTGTGAGTTAGCTGAAGGTCCGACCATATGTTAGGAGCCATTCATTCAGAATTCCAGGTAATCTGAATCATTTACAAACTTTTTTGTTGTAGTTTTGTAGTAGAAAACTACAAGTTTTAGAATTGTAGTTGTTCTCAATATAAACGTTTAATTATCTGGCTGCAGTTAAACCGTGTTTCCCCTTGCCTCGAGAGGTTGATTTTCTTTAGGACCGGACCTTCAGCATTGTGTTCAGGGGATTATAAGAGATTTATGTCCACCCCATTCACATTGAAATTGCCTGCATAGCTTCCAAATTAAAAGTGTTTTGACCTCCACAGTAAAGAAACAGCCTGGATTTGTTTAATGGCCGTGTACGTTTATGCGGAGACTAAGTTCGTTTACATTATAAATGTGCAAGTTTATTTTTGTCTGATTGCTCAATATTTTATTTAAAGTTTGTCTCCTACATATTAAAAAAAAAGAATCTGTAATCCATCTCAGATGTTTTGCAGATTTTAACATCTCCAGGCAGTTTTTATGGTGTGCCGAATTATTAATACCTTGCTCATTTAAAAGGTTTAATCATTATTTTTACAGGCCGAATTTTAGGAACTAATTTAGACTTATGGTATTAAAATACTGAAATTGTTTTATAGGGAGTACAAGTTTCTTTGTAGACATGCAAGATGCGAAAGCCGGGCAGTGAGTCATTACAGGCCACCCGGCTTCCTGATTGGCCCGAGGAGCCGGCTCCATGCTCCCTCGTCACCAGGGAGCATGGAGCTGGCTTCCGGGGC
>NW_017306733.1:236365-248278 GCF_000935625.1 Nanorana parkeri
TTACTAATCACCAGGTAAAGAGGGAGCATGGAGCCGGCTTCCCAAATAATCAGGAAGCCAGGCGGCAAGTCATTACACGGGACTTCTGGTATCGGTACTCATACTCAATACCAAAAAAACGGTAAAGAAGCTTGCCTTTCCTATTGGATACCAGCATCTGGTTTAATTTCCTGCGCATTGAACCCAGCATGGGATCCGTCCAACCTCATTTTGAGCAGAACTCCTACTGACCGTCTTAGGAAGTGTGAAAGTCTTATGCACTTAGCTTAGTGCAATCGTTTTCACACGGGTCCATGTCGAGGAGCCAATTTGCAGCAGACTGCACCCTCTGTTCTCTGAACGTAAAAAAACAAGTGAAGCTGGAATAAGGAGGACACTCGTCATTGTCCAATTCATTGAATTGTACAGCGGTGATTTATAATCTATCACTGCATCAACAAGTCGTGTTCTCTTTTCTCCAAGAATCGCTTTGTACAGTCTCAGCTCTTGGGAGAAATAAATACAATTCAGGATGCGCCCTCGCAGTGATCCTACTGGCTGCATCTACTTCCACTCGAATAGAACAAGTTAGGGATAACAGATGTTGTTCGAGGAAGGCAGGAAGCCATAGCAGATACTCAAGCAAGGGTCACGTCTGCTCCTCAGGTTAAACTTCCGCCCTCTACCTCCGTTAATCAAGTAATTGGCCTTTAATTGTAGAAAAGATTTGTTAAAATCTATCCCTAAAGTGAGGAATTCTGTGAAACTAGTCATCTGGGTTCCTATCGGCAGCCAGGCTCTGCCAAAGGTGCTTGAGGAGCCGATGTTCAGCCAGAGCCGGCCAAGCAGTACCTGTGTCCGAACATTGACCCGTCCTTTAGTAAAAAGCAATTGATTTTGACCTGCTGCATGGTTGGTTCAGGTCAGTGATGCAGCATTGAAGCCATTGGATCAATATGACAGACTACTATTATTTTTGTAGAAAGTGGGCAGTAGCAGCGTGCATCTCTCTCTCAGTACAGACGTCCTCTGAAAGAGCCACAACAAACTAGGTGCTCTTGAGAGAGTAATGGGCACCTGCACACACTTGCAGAGATCCAGAACACACCACCTGCAGACAGCATTGATTAGGTGATGTGAAAATTGCCAGATTGAGCTACCAGGTTAAAGACTGGTCACCCTGCTTATGGAAAGTATTTGGGGGTGACCTGTTCCTCTCACAGGAAGTAGGGTACTTCTACCAGAAATAAGGTCAACCTATTTCTGCAGTAGTATACGAACAGACGGCACTATCCTTAGAATTCCAATACTTCAGACTTTATTGAAATTCAAAGCAAATCCAGTGTAACGGTAAATAAAAGTGTATAAAGCAACAAATAAAGCAATAAATGGAATTCTCTGGATAGTGCGGTCTGTTCAGATACTACTACATTCCAAGGTGGAAACGTACCTATTAGACCAGCACCTGGGGAGTCCTGATGGCGGCTAAGGAATTGGAGCGGTGAGATTTGTTTTGGCTCTACAACCTATTTCTGCAGTTTGTGAACGGCAGGAACACTGTAGGAAAATGAAATGCTTTAATTGAGGACAGATGAGCATGTCTCTAGGTAACTGTCCATGCCCAGAGATCAGCTTTAACATAGGGTAATATATCTGAATCAGTGTCCACTGTACAGTAAATGTGAAGGCTCCCGTATGACAATTCAAACATGTGATGCACATGTAAGAAAAAAAACTTTCTTTACCTCTCCTGACTGAACCAAATCCTGCTTCTTTTATGTCTCACCTGCTCCCCTCCCAGACACTGCAGCTTTCAGCGGCAGTGCAGGCAATCCAGAAAGCACTGGGCGGGACAAGGTGTGCCCAGGTGCTGATTGACAAGCTACAGGCAGATAGCCACACCCCCTGCAACATCTCCTCCCACTGTAGCACAAGCATGCACAGCCCACACGAGGGTAACAACTCTGCTCTGCATTCAGGAGCAGTGCAGCATTGTTGCGGCACCATCACAGGAAGCAGCATCAGGTGGACTTCTCTGGTGGCAGGAACTGGTATTGGTGGGTCTTTGTTTTAATGGGAGGCCGTGGTTCTACTTTCGATTACTTTCTTTCCTTTGCAGTGTTTCATGTTTCGCTTTCTGCCATTACTGATCTGTCAAGTCGCGGATCGTTCCAGATGACAGATGAAAAGATTGCTTGAGTCACTCTTGTCTGATTTGTTACCGCCGGTCATGCGTGGCCTGCCACAATGTTGATCCAGTCCGTGTACCCATCGCACTCATAGCCTCTGCTCCAAAAATGCAGGGTAGGTGCAGCAGGTGTCAGCAGGTGGTTTCCGACAAAATATCAGTAAAGGACGGACACCGGCAGTCCAAAGCAAGTTCAGTACGTGTTTATTAACGTACTAGTTGCAAGTAGAACACTCTAAACCAGTGGTTCTCAACCTGTGTAACCTCTGGACCCACATTTGTCTTTGGTCATTAAGTGGTGACCCAAGTTGCACTGCAATGGAACGCATGGCATTGCAGTACCGTGCGTTCCGGTGCGGGCGATTGAACTGTAGGCGGAAGATGTGTTTGGGGTGCCATTACGAGCACTGGAGTGAATCCTCAGCCAGGGGTCCAGTGCTGGGCTGTGATGGAGCTCCATCCATACATACATTGCTTGTATAACTCCCATGCACGCCCTGTAGAGGTGCCAGGAGCCAGAATGTGATGTCACTCCGGTCCAGGCACCTTTACAGGGCACGTGAAGCAGCTGTAAGCAATGCATGTATGGATGGAGCTCCCGCATGGCCATAGCTCAAGCTCACCCCATCTCAAGCTGACACTCAACGCCAGTCAGCATATTCTGAATGGCTGCTCTGAGTGAGAACTGACAGTGCAGCGCTAGGAGGAGGCTAAGAGACTCTCGCCTAGAAAAGTGGAAGGCACACGGCGACCCGCTGAACGCGGGGTCGCGACCCACTTTCGAGTCACGACCCACCAGTTGAGAACCAAGGCTCTAAACAACTTTTCGGGGTCTCACAGGATCCCCTTCATCAGGCAAACAAGTGCCACAATGTAGGACACATCAAGCACTGGGCAGAGTATATGACAGAATAGAAGTATAGGAGATATCGAATCATCTGTCAGGTGGTTACAGATGGAAACATACATCAGAGTTCAGGATCATTGCCAAATGAAACACGAGATACTTCCACTTTTATTTTCTAACCTTCAGAGGTAAACTTACATTTTTATATGATCCGTCAACACTCTACAATGCCGCGAAGAATACAGCGATGACGACGGATTAACCCCACGCAGGAAATATGGCGATGATGGAGGATTAACCCCACGCAGGAAATATGGCGATGATGGAGGATTAACCCTTCACTGCCTATACAGCAATGAAGGAGGAGTAACCCCTTGCGGCAAATAGAGCGATGACTGAGGATAAAACTCTCGCAGCAAATACAGCGATGAGGCCGGATAGGCCCCTCACAGCAATACAACGATGACAGAGGGTAAAGGTAAACCCCCCTCACTGCAAATATAGCGATGACTGAGGATTAACCCCTCGCAGAAAATACAGCAATGATAAAAAATTAACCACTTGCAGCATACACAGCCATGACAAAAGAATAATCCCTTGCCGCTGATACAGTGATGAAGCCGCATAAATTCCTCACAGCAAATACATTGATGACTGAGGATAAACCCCTCGCAGCAAATACATTGATGACTGAGGATAAACCCCTCGCAGCAAATACATTGATGACTGAGGATAAACCCCTCGCAGCAAATACATTGATGACTGAGGTTAACCCCTCGCAGCAAATACAGCGATAACAAAGGATAAACCCATTGCACCATCACAGAATTAACCCCTCGCAGCAAATACAGCAATGAAGGAGGAGTAACCCCTTGCTTGAAATAGAGCAATGCAGAAGGATTAACCCCTCACAGCAAAAAACAGCAATGGAGGAGGATTAACCCATTGAAGCAAATATATTGATAAGTGAGGATTAACCTCTTGCTGAAAATATATTGATAACTGAGGATTAACCCCTCACAGTAAATATATTGATAACTGAGGATAGACCCCTCGCAGTAAATATATTGATTACTGAGGATAGACCCCTATCAGTAAATATATTGATAACTGAGGAAAGACCCCTATCAGTAAATATATTGATAACTGAGGATAGACCCCTATCAGTAAATATATTGATAACTGAGGAAAGACCCCTATCAGTAAATATATTGATAACTGAGGATAGACCCCTCGCAGCAAATATATTGATAACTGAAGATAGACCCCTCACAGTAAATATATTGATAACTGAGGATAGACTCCTCTCAGTAAATATATTGATAACTGAGGATAGACCCCTCTCAGTAAATATATTGATAACTGAGAATTAACTCCTCACAGCAATATATATTGATAATTGAGTATTAACCCCTCGCAGTAAATATATTGATAACTGAGGATAAACCCCTTACAGTAAATATATTGATAACTGAGGATAGACCCCTCTCAGTAAATATATCGATAACTGTGAATTAACTCCTCACAGTAAATACATTGATGACTGAAGATAGACCCCTTACAGTAAATATATTGATAACTGAAGATAGACCCCTCACAGTAAATATATTGATAACTGAAGATAGACCCCTCACAGCAAATATATTGATAACTGATGATAGACCCCTCTCAGTAGATATATTGATAACTGAGGATAGACCCCTCACAGTAAATATATTGATAACTGAGGATAGACCCCTCGCAGTAAATATATTGATTACTGAGGATAGACCCCTATCAGTAAATATATTGATAACTGAGGATAGACCCCTATCAGTAAATATATTGATAACTGAGGAAAGACCCCTATCAGTAAATATATTGATAACTGAGGATAGACCCCTCGCAGCAAATATATTGATAACTGAAGATAGACCCCTCACAGTAAATATATTGATAACTGAGGATAGACTCCTCTCAGTAAATATATTGATAACTGAGGATAGACCCCTCTCAGTAAATATATTGATAACTGAGGATAGACCCCTCTCAGTAAATATATTGATAACTGAGGATAGACCCCTCTCAGTAAATATATTGATAACTGAGGATAGACCCCTCTCAGTAAATATATTGATAACTGAGAATTAACTCCTCACAGCAATATATATTGATAATTGAGTATTAACCCCTCGCAGTAAATATATTGATAACTGAGGATAGACCCCTTACAGTAAATATATTGATAACTGAAGATAGACCCTTACAGTAAATATATTGATAACTGAGGATAGACCCCTCGCAGCAAATACAGCAATGAGGCTGGATAAACCCCTCACAGTATATTTATTGATGACTGAGGATAAACCCCTCGCAGCAAATACAGAGATGACAAAGGATTAACCCCTCGCAGATAGCAGCCCCACCCTCACTAAAGACATTCCAGCTATTTGATTTGCCAGTCTGTAAAAACACAAATTTACAAATCCTTGCCTTTGGCTCCGGCTATTGTTCCCGGCCTTACCCTTGTTTGATAATATTAGTATTTATAATTCCTGTCTACATAATACATTCTATATTTTCTGCCTGGAATGTTGAGTGCTTGTATGTCGGGGGTTTTCATGGGGGCCGGTATTGTACCCAGGGCGCACGTCTTCAAAGTAAGTTCCTCCTTTCACACTGAAGCTTTGTATATTCAGTCATAAACTGTGGTTGGTGTATGAGAAATAAAGAAGGACTCCGATGAGCACTCTTTGCTTTTAAACATTACAGATAAGTTCAGTTGCAGAACATCCCTTTCTACAGAAACAAAAAAGAATATACGGTTTATGGGGGTCCCGTGCAGTCAAAGCTGAACCCGGGGCACAAAAACTTTCATCTAAATATAATCCTCAATAGCCACAAATTACCCCGGGCATTGGTGGGCGCGGATTTGAACATGGTAAGAAAAAAAAAAACCTTGAAATTCTCTTGATGGGCCTAGGAAAAGGCGGCCTCCATGTTCCCTGGTCACAGTTCTGCTTAAAGTGGAACTCCAGACTCAGAAACGTTCATTTAAATATATTTCTTAATACCCATAAAAGATATAAATCAACTTTATGTGCACCAAATACCTTTGCAACCCCAAATATTGCCTTGTAAAAGTTAAAGTGACATCATATAGCTGAAAGCAGAGCTGTGGGAGGGGCCCAGCAGGTCCTACCCACTACCTGCAGAAAGCTACAAGAGGGGACTTGAGACAAGACCAGTCTCCCTGCAGAAGGAGAGACAGCAGCAGTGACTGGTCTTTATTACAGGAAGGGGTCGGGGACAAGACCAGTCACCCTGCACAAGGCGAGAGAAAGTAGCAGTGAGGAGACAGGGACAAGACCAGTCACCCGGCACAAGGAGAGAGAGAGCAGAAAATACCGGTCTTTATTACAGGAGGGGGCGGAGACCAGACCAATCTCCCTGCACAAGGAGAGAGAGACCAGAAAATACCGGTCTTTATTACAGGAGGGGGCGGAGACAAGACCAGTCACCCTGCACAAGGAAAGAGACCAGCAGTTACCGTTCTTTATTACAGGAGGGGCGGAGACAAGACCAGTTACCCTGCACAAGGAGAGAGAGCACCAGTGAGCGGTCATTATTACAGGAGGGGGCAGAGACAAGACCAGTCACCCTGCACAAGGAGAGAGAGCAGCAGTTACCTTTCTTTATTACAGGAGGGGGCGGAGACAAGACCAGTTACCCTGCACAAGGAGAGAGAGCAGCAGTTACCATTCTTTATTACAGGAGGGGGCGGAGACAAGACCAGTTACCCTGCACAAGGAGGGAGAGCAGCAGTGAGGGTTCTTTATTACAGGAGGGGGCGGAGACAAGACCAGTCTCCCTGCACAAGGAGAGAGAGCAGCAGTGAGCAGTCTTTAAAGTAAACATAACTCCTAAAAGGATGGCATGTAATTTGCTCTGTGCACTGTGAGCCTGTATGCAACCACTTCCTGTCCACATGCAGCCCAGCGATGGCTGCACGGCATTCCTCAGGGCGGGTTTCCATTACTCTTGATTTAGAACAGCGGGAGTTACCCTTAAACAAAAACCTTCCTGTGTGTGAACATTAAGCATGTCTTTACAATGGCTGTGGCATGCCAGAGATCAGACTTTACAGTCTTGGCAGCAGTCGCCATTTTCCGAGCAGGTTGTTCACGAATGCTGATATTGATTCGCACGTTATCTCTGAGCCGATCGCGCAGCCAGGATGCGCTCTTATTTATGAGTGCAGCTGGGGTGAGGAAGATCAGCCATTGTACAGGCGTATCTCCACATCGATCTCTGAGACTGATTGCGTCTTCCAACCTTTCTACGTATCTACTGTTCTGACACGGGAACCTCTAAATCAAAAAATCCCCGACTTCGACTCTAAATAATCAACATACATAAGATTGCGGCGGTTTTCTTTATACGTTATGATTCTGTTCTGGTGCCAAGTGTCTGCGCCGGGGTTTGAAGAATGAATTGAGGATTTATGATTTTATTTTTGCCGTTAGGTGCCGGCATCCAGTGATGTGGCCGTGATACAGCTGCGTATCCAGCTGGATTCTTCGGGGAGTCTTATCACGTTCATCTACAATAACAGACTTGTATGTTGTCTGCTGAGAACGCCTCGTCTAATTACTGTACATTGCTTTCCTTTTAGAGGTGTCTGCAAAGGAGGAGACGTTTTTAAGGGGCCCTTGTGACATATTCAATGTTGTATTCATCAAAGTGTCATTTCTTGTTTCCTGTTGCAACCAAATCTCCATTTTATATTGCCATGGTGGGACATTGGAGGGAAGAAGCTCATTCACACCCATTGATCAAGTGGTCACATCAGATGCATGCTGACGCCCCTATCTTGCCTGATCTCCTGTGTAATCCTCAGGTAAACCTAATTTCTGTTGAACTCTGAACTCCTTGCTCCTCCCTTAAACTTCCTATTTAAGCCACGCCTCTGCACTTCTGTTTGCCAGATTATTGTGCTCCTGCCATTATCTTGCTTCCTTGCTCCTCCTGTGATACAATGCACTCATACTGCTACCGGTGTACCAACCTTTGCCTGCTGATTCACCGACAACTCTCATCATCTTCTGCTTTATACCCGATACCTTTTGGCTACTGACCTCGGCTTGTTCGCTGACTACGCTTCTGCCTGCTCCTCCACTACTTCCCTCTGCTTGTGTACCAAACCTTGGCCTGTTATACAACTAATTTGCCTGCTGTTTCAGCTACTGGACTCCGAGCCTGATCCCAGCTCGTGACAATTACGCTGTTTGACTACTGCCTGGGCCTGCCAACTAGTGGCGCTGTGCAGCCAGCTGCCTGTGTCTTACCAACCATTGGTACTGTCAGGTCAGCCACCTTTGTTCTAGCAACCAATGATGCTGTATGGCAAGCACGGTGGGGTGAAAGTACCGGCAAAAATGACCACCTCTGGCTGCATCCACCCCAGCATGGCCCTGCAAAAACCTTTATAAAAGCAGAACTCCAGGCAAACAGATGAAACACTCCATATGTTTACTGTCATTGCCTACTACTACTTTATTTCATAGCAAGGCATGTGACACCCTTTTTCCTGGATCAGCAATGTTACCTCCCTGTTACCATTGTCCTCCCTGTTGTCCTCCCCTCTGCCCAAATAACAGGAAGGTGATCCAGGAAGGAGTTAACAAAACCAGAAAGTAGTGGTGGAATCTTCCTGACTGTATAGTGGCAGGGGCATGTGAATACAATATTTCAACTGCTTACTTTGCCTGGATTTCCGCTATAAGCTCCGTCTTTTGCCGGGCTCATGCACATTCATAAGCTCGGAGCCGCCATGTGTATTTTATTTTATGTTACGTCTGCACTCGCTGCTGCTCTCATCATTTTATATTTTTGCACTTTCCTCTTCTTTCCTCATCCTTGCTTTTGAACCTGGAGATCTCACCGCTCTGTCAGCGGCTGTGACTACGTGAGGACGCTGCGAAAGCGTGAGAATCTGCTCGACATACCCGGTGACCAGCTCCTTCAAAATGCAAACAGTGCGTAGACACATGGAAAAGCTATCATCCCGTCCGATGGCAAAATCCATCACAAGCATTCCTCGCGTTGCTCTGCGCTGAAAGCGGACCAATTTTCTGCTGGGACACTCAATTCCTGCCTGATTGCTCTTCCACATTGTAATCCCCAGGCTGCCCCTTACAAGCCTGTCACATAGCTTAACACCCCGCACTTCACTGACTCGTAAAGGCCAAGTCAAGCGGATCATTGTTTACGGAGCGTAGCGCCAGAGAAAGGAGTGGTGGAGGTGTTAATAGAGTTCCTCAGACGCTGGACAATTTTATATAAGTTCTGGTGGGTTCTTAAAGGGGAGCTCTCATTAAAAAGCCTACTGTGGGTCGGTAGGGCATTTCTCTCCATAACCAAAGCACATTGAGGAGAATTTGTCAAAACTGGAGCAGACAAAATCTGGAGCATCTGTGCATGGCAACCAATCAGCTTCTCTCTTTCATTTTCAACTGTTAACTGAACAAACTGAAGAGAGAAGCTGATTGGTTGCCATGCACAGATGCTCCAGATTTTGTCTGCTCCAGTTTTGATAAATCCCCCACATTTTTTAGTAGAAAAAAAAGTGACATCTTTAGCTATGCGTTCTGAAACATCATGTGACGTAAAGCCCTGGACTAAACACATGTCTGTACACCTCAGGGACGGTGCACACATAGGCGATTTATCGAGCGATTTGAGTCTCGCGATATCGCGCAAAACACAGATTCGCATTGAAGTCAATGGAGGCTGTTCACATCTTTGCGATTTGTGCCGAAATCGCCTATCGCGTGAAAAGGTGAGGGAGCTATATTCGGGCGGTTGTTGCGCGGTTTGGGTCCCACAGACATCTCTAAGCATTGAAAACCGCACGACAATCATGCGGTTTACAATGAACAGTCGCGCGCAACAACAGCTCAGCATCTGAATCGCCTAGGTGTGAACCTAGCCTCAACTTTCCCCTTAGGGCCGGTGCACACCTATGCAACACCCCGCCACGCGGCAATCGCGCACGATTCCACACGGATTGCTGCGCGGTCAGGAGTCGCAGAGGTGTGCACCGATCGCGCTGTAGGTGCTATTATTTTCCAATGGCACCCCAGTTGCGCCGGGTGGATCACACGGTTTCCTGCCTCGTTTCCACCCGTGCTTCTGAACATGATCGCAGCTAAGGCAGCCACACGTTATGTATCGCAGAAAAAAGGTACTTTTTTTTTTATGTAGCTCAGTGTGATTGGGGTCTAAAGAAGGACAGTTAAGCACAAAGAATGAAGGCGTAGAAGAAGCTCCCACCACCCCCAGTTACGAGGAACACTGATAATCAAACCTAATATCTGTTCGACTTGCAAAAATTGGAATTTGGGTTACCTTGTATATTCCGTATGGAATGCTTGCTTGGTTTTTGGAGATATCATAGAGAGGGATACTTATGTCTCAGTCCTGTGGCAACCAATGATCGTCTTCACTCCCGCTTCGGAATATGGGCAGGCTCTCAACGTCTTCATGTTCAAGGCAGGACCATCAGCCACTGCACGTGTACGTGATGACGTTGGCATAAGTAGTTGCACAAACATGTATATGTGCTTGCTTTGAGGATGCATACATGGCGGAGTGATTAAGGAGACGGCTTAGAAGTGGAAAACATAAGAACGTTGTTTATGGTGTATTGTTTAGCTTTCTGGAAACATAGGATGAAAATAGCGACATTGGTTAGATTATCTCTGGTTTATAAACTGGCCGCTTGCTTAATGAAGAGTGCTTCTTATGGACGTCATTAAATAGCTTTCTATATGTGTAAATATTTGTAGCAGAAACTGTTAATATAAAGGATTATACTGTTAAGGAGTTCTGACATTGATTCCTGCATTTCCTTCTCATGGTATATACAATTCCAGAGCTTTGATTTGCATTTGTATTTAAGCTGATGCAGAAGTGTATGGAGGAGTTTTAGTCATGACCTTTAGGGCCCGTTCACACCATCCAGTGCACAGTCGCCTTGGCAGGAACGCACTGGATTGTGTAATCAAAGCCTCCCCGCGTTCTGTGGCGTGGTGGGTGCCATTAATTTCAATGGCACCGCAGACAGGCCTTCTGTCACGTACCTGAGTGGAGACCGACAGTTGAGGAGGCTTCCCTTGCAGCTCGTGTCCCTCGACCCAGAGGATGGGAACAGAGGAGGAGTGACAGCGAGCTTCATGAGTGCCAAGGATGTAGCAGACACTTGTGCCAGGTAGAAAGTCCAGGATCTGGAACGGAGGCAGGTCAGGCAGAGCCGAGGTCAAGCCGGGTGGGCAGCAGGGTGTTTGAAGCAGAAGACAGGAGCGAGATCCAAACGGAAGCCAAGGGTCAAATCCAGCCGAGCAGCGAAGTACAAAACAGAAGACAGAAGGAAGTCCAATGAACAGGCCAAGGTCAGGAGGCGGGGCAGCAATCGAGAATGGTCAGAGGCAATCCGGGTCAAACACAGGAAGTCAGTAAACAAGGCAGAAGCAAAGAACAAAGGGGGCTAGCTGAAGATCATCCAGCAACTAAGGATATGGCAGGCTGGTTTATATAGGCCAATCCATTAGCAGCAGACGTGTCATTTCCTGTGCGCCTTACATGCCCACGTTTTCACACGGAAGTTCGATGCGTGCACATGCGCATGTTTTCCAGTTACTTGAAAAATGGGCCATGCGCAGCGGTGCTTTGGCGCCTTACACCTCCCACCCGCAGCATGATCACCCGCACAGGAGCGCGTTTACCACAATGCCTTGCGGTGCGATTGCAAAAAATCCTGCATGCACTATACATGCATTAAGCGGCAGTGGGCAGCTCCCATATTGATGTGCTCACTTGCAGTTTTGGTTTTTCTTTCATTATAAAATATTGCAAATCT
>NW_017306733.1:248756-273627 GCF_000935625.1 Nanorana parkeri
GGGGGGGGGAATGATGCAGAAATTACCCTTCTTTCTACACATAAAAATCCTTTAATCTGACCTAATGTATAAAACGGCCCGTGTTCCAGGACCTCTCCGCACACTGGCTGAGACACAGCAGAACAGTTTCCATTGTCACTCCTGACACTTCTGCGCTCGGTGCGGTGGCCCCATTCTCTGTAATGCTGCCATATTGGCCCCTGAATCAGAAAAGAAGGGGAATATTCTGGCGGCACTTCAGTCAGCGACAGATTATTAATGGCTCCGATAAAGCTGCAGCCTGTGACAGTGCTTAATAAAGAAAATACCTTCAGATATTTCCTCATGACTTCTCTCCAGATCCTGTCTTATTTTTTTAAAATCTTTTTATATTCTATTCTTTCTCTTCCACGATTCACATTTATCCCTCGCCAAAAATTCAGAGATCCAAGAAAGAAGGGGAAGGCGCCAGGGCAGCGCACTTTGCAGAGATAATATATGTGAATTGCTTGCGCTCCGTGTCTCTAGCGTGTCGTCTTGCACGTTCGTAATTAGGAGCGTGGCGCCAAATGTAACAGGCCAAAAACGCTGTCACCTGACTACCAACTACATACGGAGCACAGATTGTCGGCTACAGAATTGCCAGTTACACTTTCTATGGTTTCTAATCCCAGCGATGTCTCTAATTCTATTAAATGTACTTAGGCCAAGTGAGAACGCCAAATCAGGTGAGTCCAAAATCTTTAATTAGGCTGATGACAACCAGAATTTTAAAAAAATACAATGCATTTTGGGGGCCCAAAACCATCCCCCCTACAAAAAACACAGTGGAGGAAATTCACTAAACCTGGAGCATACAGAATCTGGAGCGGCTCTGCGTGGCAAAGTCAGCTTCTCTCCGTTTTGTTCAGTTAAAGGAGAATTATGAGTTGAGTGATTTTCACTCAGCCTCATAATCTGAGCCGACCTGTGACAATGAAACTGTCACATGTCAGCTCAGTAGATCGGGAAGTGAGCAAACACATACCGGCGCTCGCTCACTTCTCGATCTATCCGTGCAGAGAGCCGTGACAGGGGAGGGACTGAATTCCCCCCTCCCCTGTCCGATCCTCCAGCGCTGACTGGCGGAACTTACGGGGGAGGGGGCGGGTACAGCTGGCTCTGCCTCCAGATAGGCAGAGCCAGCTTTCACTCACGCAGCTGGGTGGATCCAGACATAATTGTCAGGATCCGTGTCGGCTGCGGCGTCTCAGTATACCGCGAGCTGTAGCTCTCTACAGTATATTCTGAGCTTTGGATGACGGGAGGACGCTAGTTTGTGTCCTCCCGTTACCCTTAGGAGAGCTATGGGGAAAAGCCCTGACCCCATAGTTCTCCTTTAAGCTTTGAATATTAAGTTAGAAGCTGATTGTTTGCCATGCATGGCTGCTTCTCCTCAATGTATATAAGGCCAAGTAAAAACACGGACATCTTGATTAAACATATTTATATGTCCAACGGATCAGGAGGAAATAGAGGTTATGATATCCTTGGGGGCTGTCAATGACCGTAAGGTGAAATAATGAAGCTAACAGTGCTGAAAATACTAATGGGGGCATCTTTGCTCTAAATCTAATAAAGTCCAACTCCAGCCAACACATTTTTTAGGGGGGGCTTACAGCCTATGTTAGTTTTTTTTTATGTCTGTGACCCCACTGGGGACATATTCTCTCTCTTCCTGTCCCCTTGATGCTCATACAAGAAACAGATGGTGCCTGGGAGAACAGTTTATAAGGTGATGAGGAAGTGTTGCATTGAGAAGTGGTACGGTGCACCTTCCATACATACAGCATTAGAACAGATCTTGAGCATTATACTTGGCTAATTCTCACCATACACAGCAATCTGATTGCACGATTACTTCAGATCTACCAACAACTATGGAGTGCAAGGGCCCGCCTGATTGGATGAAGGTAACCTTGGCACTCTAGCTGTGCTGATATTAAAAATACCATCATGCCTCTTACTCTGGGATTAATGCAATGCCTCATGGGACAGCTGCAGAGCCAAGGTTACCTACCCTTGGATTAGATTGTAGGGATGCACCGATACCGATACTACTATCGGTGGCGAGTACTCGCCACCCAGCTTCCCGATTAGCAGGGAAACCATCCCCCAGCCAATCAGGAAGCCAGGCGCAGCTTCATTACAGGTGCCCGGCTTCCTGATTGGCCAGAAAGCTGGACCCATGCTTTCTCGTCATCTAATGACGAGAAGCATGGGGATGGCTTCCCTGTTAATCAGGAAGCCAGGTGTCGAGTCATTACGGTATTCGGTACCGGGAAAAAAATATTGGTACTCCGTGCATCCCTATTAGATTGTTTAGGTAAGTTCTCATAGTACGTTGTTTTGGTAAATCTAAAGGTGACTGTACAGCTAGATTGTAGCATGTATGGTGTCCCTTAGGGAACATAAGAAGTATCATTATATGGCATCTATACAACATTGCTATGAGAACACACATGCAACATAATCTCCCAGTTTCCTACCAGAATTAAAGATAAAGCTGTATCACTTGTATTGTTTTTAAATATCTGTGAATGTAAAATGTAGCATTTTAAAAAAAACATTGGAAATTGAAGGTACCTAAGGCCCCATTCACACTTGGCGATTCACAAATCGCGCATTTGACGCACGATTTGCATTTTGCGCGATATCGCACGATTCGTTGCGCAATATCACACAAATGCTTGCATTGAGCAAGCTTGAATCGCGGCTAAATCTGCTCCAAAAAGGGTCCTGCTGTAGCGACGCACGACCCGCGACAGCAGGACCCTTTCCCCATTGAGAAGCCTTGAAGAGCGATATCGCGCAGTAAATTGCCGCAATATCGCGTGAATTACCGCGCCATACGTCGCTAAGTGTGAACGGGGCCTAAAACTGTAAATAAAATAACAAGTTCTGGCTGGAGCTCGGCTTTCAGCAACCTTAGTTTCCAAAGTCGGGAGATCTGCTGTTATGCAAATACGCCGATCTCCTAAACTAATTTGTGGGTCATTGTTGGTGGTTTTATTGAAAGTTTCTTTGAAAACCATTTCCAAAATAACTAATGATTTCCAAATTCCATCATCCTAAATACTAGATCCCTGAGCAGGATGTGATTAAGATACGTCTTTTCAGCAGCTTTCACCCACCTCACTCAAATAATCCTCACTGTGTATTTGGCAATCCATCATTTGATTTTCTTACATCGGAAATCGCTTCAGGAACTTGTCACAGAGCAGAGTTGTCACTTATTTACTTGTCATTCTCTAACTGGGAACTTCTACCTCGGCTGTCACTCCAGCTGTGATCTTCACAAACGACTCCAGCGGAGCTCATTGAGTCACTTTCCACCTTGCTTGTCATGGAGGTGTTAAGCCGGAACCTGACAATCATGTTATGACTGGTCAGAGTCTTGGTTGGCCCCATCTGGTGATGTTGGTGTGCTGAGCTCCTTTCTCTGTACAGTTAAAACTGGTAAACACAAGAGGGAATCCATGCATGCAGAGATGGCGAGGCTTGTAATATTGTAAACCCCCTGAACTCCAGGTTAAGTGAAACAATTACCCTACAGTTGGCCCCTGCACTGCAAGGGTTAAATGGTTGTGTTATCCAGGAGTAAAGGAATAAACAGCTATATTTACCTTATTCTTTGCTCCTGTAGGCTTCCTCCCCATTGCACAACTGGTTCTCCGAAGCTGCATCCCTTTCCAACTCCTCCAGGTCTCAGTCTTTCCCACGTCATCACATACAGTACAGGGCCAGCAGCAGTCCTGCATTGTACCTGAGGATGGCAATGGCCCTGTCCATATTTCGGAGCATTGGAGAGCTCCTGTTCCACTTATCCTAGACTTAGGCCCCTTGCACATGGCTGTTCCATCTTTGACCCTTGATTACACAAATCTACAATACGTTTCTATGGCCAAGTGGATGTGAGCGGACGTGCGTCTGCTTATATGCTCCCATGTCCAGGTCTATTCTGGTTCGTCAGACTGAACACCAAAATTTGTGTCTTATTGACCTGAACAGATGTGGGCAGATATAGGTAGATGCATGTCCATGTACATCTGACCACCCAGAGTGATTACATGGGTCCAATGGAGGAAAAATCGTAATCGTATATGTGACATCCATCTTTGTTCCAATCCAACTCAGCGATGGATCCATCTAGGTTCCCCTGCTGAGACTAAACAAACACTGCCCATATGAAAGGAGCATTGAAGAGCATTGCAAGGGTCACTTCTTTCACCTACCCAGTGATGTGTTGTAGCTGTCACTTTTTGTGGACAACTTGGCCTGTTAAAGGAAGTGGTAAAATAATGTTTGCACTGGCGGGATCAACAACAGGTCATAACACTAAGTTACAGAAAAACAAAATCTGTGTTACAAAGCTCTTATCAGGCTGCATTATAAATGACATTTCTATTTTTCCCAAAGTTGGATTATAAACAAGCAATTCTCTTACATTTTCCGGCAATCGGCCCTCAGTTTCCAAGCCATTGTGTTAAGCATACAGCTCAGACCGCTCAGATGGTCTCCATACTTCGGGACGTGGAGATGTATGCAGGAGATTTTCCCTTTCCCTTCTACGGCTCACCAACAGAATTGCTGTCTTCTGACATAAATATAGTTTTATTTTATATTCTGCGCTCCGTTCTCGAGTTCATTAAGTCGGAATTCTCTCAGAACATAGTTGGCCCTCTTGAACTTTTGTAACAGTAGTAAAAAAATGTTCTGTAAAGCCTATGGAAGTCCCTTTCTTCCCCTTTCTCTTAAATCCCTAATTCACTCTCAAATCGGCCAAAGATATTATTTAATTGCTCCAGAGACTGGGTTTATTTTTCTAAGCCAGGAACGAGCTGTTTTGATAATATTAATGCAACTCCGTGTCTTAGTAACAGAGCTACTAGGAGTTTTCCTATTCTCGGCTGAGCCCGAATAGCACCCAGCTTTGCAGTGAAAATAAACATCCCGGCTTCAATAATAAAGCACATTGATTCCTGGAATATTATTCTAGGCAGGTGGCTCTTCTGCCCCGTTCAGTATTCTGCGAGATGATTGACGGGGAGTTAGCGCAGAGAGGAGTGAAACCTCACTTGAAGTCCTTATCTGGGACGGGATCGGAAGATAAAACATTTCATATAAAAATGTGTATTAGCTGTTCACCGCGCTCAGTTGATACAGTGACCGGCTTATTGGGTTTCAATAAAATATCCGAGCAAAAATGACTGGCGCAGCTTTGAAAAGCAGATATTTGACTTGAACAGATTAGCCTCCATTAAAGGGACCTTGCCAGGGTGGAAATCAGGAGTCATCACTGCTGACTTGTTCTTCAAGGTGCAGACTCTGGGGTTTTCATATTTATCCTTTTCTTGGTTCTTTAAATATATTTGGTCTTCTGTTTCTGTGAATGAGAAGAAAATGAAATATGCGGCTTGCTGTCTTAAAAATAGTATATCATGTCCCACTTTTCCATGTTTGAATTGCACAAGAACAACAGCAAACGTCTCCCTAGTTGTAGCTGGATTGTGTATTTGTGATATGCTGTTTTTATATAAATAAATGATTTTCATTCCTGTGTTCTGCTTCTGGCTATTTATAAGTATAACCAGGAAATTAAAATAATTTTAAGTCATACTGGTACCTAATAGGATTCGTGACAGTACAAGGGGGTGTTTGGAACATATTGGAAAATCCATTGGGGATCTGTAATCATGGTGAAGATTTAGGAAACCCTGCAATAGGTGCACAGAAGGATCAATAGATGGGCAGTCATGGAGTAATGAAGCACAGACAGAGGGGTCGGGATATATTAGATGGGCAGTCATGGAGTAATGAAGCACAGACAGAGGGGTCGGGATATATTAGATGGGCAGTCATGGAGTAATGAAGCACAGACAGAGGGGTCGGGATATATTAGATGGGCAGTCATGGAGTAATGAAGCACAGACAGAGGGGTCGGGATATATTAGATGGGCAGTCATGAAGGAATGAAGCACAGACAGAGGGGTCGGGATATATTAGATGGGCAGTCATGAAGGAATGAAGCACAGACAGAGGGGTCGGGATATATTAGATGGGCAGTCATGGAGGAATGAAGCACAGAGTGTTGGCATTCATTAGATGAAGTTGTGGTGGAATGAAGCACAGAGGATTGGTGTACACTATACATAAGATGGACAATCTTGAAGGAATGTGGTGGCACAGAGGAAGGGGTTAGGATATAATAGAGGGACAGTCATGGAGGACTGAAGCACAGACAGAGGGGTTGGAATACAATAGGTGGACAGTCATGGGGGAATGAAGCACAGAATGTGGTATTCAATAGATGGAAGTCATGGAGAAAAGATGCCCAGAATTAGGTGTTGGGATACAGTAGATGGACAGTTGTGAAGGAATGAAGCACGGGCAGAGGGGTTGGGATACAATAGATGGGCAGTCATGGTGGAATGAAGCACAGTGGTGGCATTGATTAGATGAGGTTGTGGAGGTATGAAGCACAGAGGTTTGGTGTACAATATACATTAGATTGAATGTGGTGGCACAGGGGAAGGGGTTAGGATACAATAGATGGACAGTCATAGAGAAATGAAGCACAGAATGTTGGTTTTCAATTGATGGAAGTCTTGGAGAAATGACGCCCAGACATACTGTAGGTGTTGGGATACAATAGATGGACAGTTGTGAAGGAATGTGGCACAGAGGAAGGGGCTAGCATACAATAGATGGACAGTCATGGAGGAATGAAGCACAGACAGAGGGGTTGGGCAACAACAGACAGGCAGTCATGGAGGACTGAAGCACAGACAGAGGGGTTGGAATACAATAGGTGGACAGTCATTGAGGAATGAAGCACAGAATGTTGGTATTAAATAGATGGAAGTCATGGAGAAATGATGCCCAGACATAGGTGTTGGGATACAATAGATGGACAGTCAAGGAGAAATGAGACAATACAATACTTGGACAGTCATGAAGGAAATGTACACAGAGACTGGATTACATAGGCAGTTATGGAGCAACTAGGCATAGGTACAACAGACAGACAGTTGTGGAGGAAGGACACAAAAAGAGGTTTGTGCTCCGTCTCCCAGAAGGGGGCTACACCTGAGAGAGTTACGCAACTACTTGAAAACTGCTCGCATTGCCAGTACATTTCTCTGCTTTTCTTATTGAAAACCGCGATCAGGCTCTCAAGAAAGTTTTGAGGTGGAAAGAAGGAAATTATCATGCTGGTGATAAATCACGGAATACCCGAGAGGAGAGATGCGTTCAGAGAGTGATAATTTGTGCAGCCTCTCATTAGCCCTTTCACTTGTCTCCTCAATACCAGACACATTTGATAGCTGTGCTGCTTCATACTCATTATCTCCCGTCATTGTTCCAAGTAAATTTTCATTATCCCAGAGACTCCCTTTGAAGTGGAAATCTGCTGTAACGTCCAGTAGGGACATCGGTTCACAGAAATATCTTATTACGCTATCACAGGAATTCCACCAAGCTTTGCATTGCATGTCTACATTAATAACTTAACTCAATTAATCATGATTACTGTTATTATACATTACCTAGCAAAACATACCACAGCTCTTTGTAATTTGGGCCCGGAGCCTATACACAGGAGGGTGTCATGGGCGTATAAATACAATACTGCAGGTTATCTGATAGTGATCTATACATAGGAATTCCCACTTCTAACCATGAGCAAAATGCATACTGACCTCCTCCGTCTTCATTTTTGGAAACTGTCATTTTACTATTCTAGCTGGATCACTAAATGGTCTATTTGTTTAAAATATATTAAAGTGAAATTTCTGACCGCAAGTGATAATAATCAGTGGACTGTTTTTAGAAACATTGCTGCCATTAGAGTTTTGAAAAAGTCCCCTTTTTTCTGTTTTGGGTTTTGCTAAATTTTCTCATTATTGTTTGCAGTTAAATCAAGCAGGGGCTTAAAGAGGACCTGTACTGTGGAAGCTTTGCCCTAAAAAGGCAGGCGGAGGACAAACCTACTAGTCACCAGTATTGCCTGTTGCCTCCCCGCACACAGTGGTGGCATTGATTAGATGAGGTTGTGGAGGTATGAAGCACAGAGGTTTGGTGTACAATATACATTAGATTGAATGTGGTGGCACAGGGGAAGGGGTTAGGATACAATAGATGGACAGTCATAGAGAAATGAAGCACAGAATGTTGGTTTTCAATTGATGGAAGTCTTGGAGAAATGACGCCCAGACATACTGTAGGTGTTGGGATACAATAGATGGACAGTTGTGAAGGAATGTGGCACAGAGGAAGGGGCTAGCATACAATAGATGGACAGTCATGGAGGAATGAAGCACAGACAGAGGGGTTGGGCAACAACAGACAGGCAGTCATGGAGGACTGAAGCACAGACAGAGGGGTTGGAATACAATAGGTGGACAGTCATTGAGGAATGAAGCACAGAATGTTGGTATTAAATAGATGGAAGTCATGGAGAAATGATGCCCAGACATAGGTGTTGGGATACAATAGATGGACAGTCAAGGAGAAATGAGACAATACAATACTTGGACAGTCATGAAGGAAATGTACACAGAGACTGGATTACATAGGCAGTTATGGAGCAACTAGGCATAGGTACAACAGACAGACAGTTGTGGAGGAAGGACACAAAAAGAGGTTTGTGCTCCGTCTCCCAGAAGGGGGCTACACCTGAGAGAGTTACGCAACTACTTGAAAACTGCTCGCATTGCCAGTACATTTCTCTGCTTTTCTTATTGAAAACCGCGATCAGGCTCTCAAGAAAGTTTTGAGGTGGAAAGAAGGAAATTATCATGCTGGTGATAAATCACGGAATACCCGAGAGGAGAGATGCGTTCAGAGAGTGATAATTTGTGCAGCCTCTCATTAGCCCTTTCACTTGTCTCCTCAATACCAGACACATTTGATAGCTGTGCTGCTTCATACTCATTATCTCCCGTCATTGTTCCAAGTAAATTTTCATTATCCCAGAGACTCCCTTTGAAGTGGAAATCTGCTGTAACGTCCAGTAGGGACATCGGTTCACAGAAATATCTTATTACGCTATCACAGGAATTCCACCAAGCTTTGCATTGCATGTCTACATTAATAACTTAACTCAATTAATCATGATTACTGTTATTATACATTACCTAGCAAAACATACCACAGCTCTTTGTAATTTGGGCCCGGAGCCTATACACAGGAGGGTGTCATGGGCGTATAAATACAATACTGCAGGTTATCTGATAGTGATCTATACATAGGAATTCCCACTTCTAACCATGAGCAAAATGCATACTGACCTCCTCCGTCTTCATTTTTGGAAACTGTCATTTTACTATTCTAGCTGGATCACTAAATGGTCTATTTGTTTAAAATATATTAAAGTGAAATTTCTGACCGCAAGTGATAATAATCAGTGGACTGTTTTTAGAAACATTGCTGCCATTAGAGTTTTGAAAAAGTCCCCTTTTTTCTGTTTTGGGTTTTGCTAAATTTTCTCATTATTGTTTGCAGTTAAATCAAGCAGGGGCTTAAAGAGGACCTGTACTGTGGAAGCTTTGCCCTAAAAAGGCAGGCGGAGGACAAACCTACTAGTCACCAGTATTGCCTGTTGCCTCCCCGCAGCTAAACTTTTGCCCATTACTGACTTACCATGCTTGTTCTGCGCTGTGTCTCTGTGTAGAGGTGGCCATTTTGGTAGAGGAGCAGGGCTTTGCTTCCTTATGTCAGAGCTGCCTCCCCAGATTACTCTAGATCTGATGAATGGTAAAGAAATGATAAGGAGCTGCAGGAGAAGTAGTGGAAGCACACATCCACAGAATGGATGATTAAGAAGCAGGGAGATCCTTGCACGGAAAGACCTCTGGTACAACTTTCCCTCCAGCAAGGAAAACAATGAGCAACACAGTAGTGACATCACCAAATCTTAGTCCAAAGCTGATGAGACTAGCGATCAGAGGCAACAGTGGCTAAGATGATCTCTCACTGCACATATATAGCTTTTAGGCTACAGAACAGCAGTGAGAACAGCCTTGAGAAATGAGTCAGCGTCTCCATATTTGTGTTTCCTTCCTTAGGTTTGTTTTGTTTGAATTCACTCTGTTCAGGTGACCATTGTCTCCTGGGCAAAAGGTGATGGACGATCTAAAATTTTACAGTCGTCACCAGATCAGAAGCTTCCACTGGCGACAACTGTATAGGGACTCTTCCACACAGGCGCCTGACCTGATAGGACCGACCATCGGAAAGGGGCCTAAGAGGGAATTTCCCTTAACTTTTGAGACATTGCCTCTCATTTCCTCTTATGTCACAGGACCAGAAACTAAAGGAAATACCATCAATGGGATGCAAAAAAATCCCAACTTGACGGGTTCTATCCATTGCCTAATTTATCCAAAAGTGTTCTCTTTATACATAAAACTAGTGATGCACCGATACCGGTATTTTTTTTCCGGTACGCACTGATTCCGGAAGTCCCATTAAGGAAGCCAGGTGGCATGTAACGACTCGTTACCCGGCTTCCCAATTATCAGGGAAGCCGTCCCCATGCTTCTCGTCACTAAGTGACGAGAAAGCATGGAGCCGGCTCTCTTTTCTGGCTAATCAGGCTTCCTGATTGACCAGGAAGCCAGCTCCATGCCCCCTCGTCATGAGGTGACAAGGTAGCATGAAGCCAGCTTCTCGGCCAATCAGAAAGCCGGGCGTTGCGTCATTACATGGCGCCCGGCTTTCTGATTGGCCAGATTCCCGACCAATCAGGAAGCCGGGCAGCGAGTCATTGCATGCTGCTCGGCTTCCTGATTGGTCGGGAAGCCAGCTCCATGCTCTCTTGTCACAAGTGACGAGGGAGCATGGAGCCGGCTTCCCGGCCAATCAGGAAGGCGGGCAGCGTGTAATGACTCGCTGCCCGGCTTCCTGATACCGGAAGTATCGGGATAGGCATCGGAGCATTTGGGCGAGTACTCACCCAAATACTCGGCATCGGCACTGATACCGATACTAGCATTGGTGCATCCCTAACTAAAACTAAGTTCAAACCTTTTATAAATCAAAGATGATGTATTTTAACTAAAGGTTAAACTTTTTTGTGTTCTGGTAAAAGTTTTGTTTCTTTTTGGAAAGTGTTGACATTAGTTTTGTTGGCTGCTAGGTAAGTAAATTTGGTTACGCTGGGTATACAAGATTGGAATTTAGTTTGTAAATGATTATTTACGAATGTATGTTCAATTGCCTAATTGGTAATGGGGTAGAATCGACAATCGTTTGGGAAGATCAAAGGAGTGGCATGGAAAATTTTTCTTGAACGAAATTCTAACAGTGAATTAGGTTTTTTTAATTGGGGAAATTCCATTAATTCCATTGGTCAGGAAGCTGGCCAATCAGGAAGCCAGGCAGGGAGTCATTAGACGCTGCACGGCTTCCGGATTGGCCGGGAAGCCGGCTTCATGCTCTCTCGTCACTAGGCATCGGGGCATTTGGCCGAGTACGATTACTCGCCCAAATACTCGATACCGATACATCCCTATCAAACAGTATGCATCAAGTCTCCGATGGCATTATCAAATGTTTTGACCAGATTTTTTGGTATGAACGTTCGTTCGAAAGTCTAACCATAGCCATCTGTAGGCCGCCAAGGACAGAAACTTTTGGTATAGGCCGTGCTCTTTGTTTTACTTCACACATATGTTCATATTCAGCATCGTGACTTATCCTGAAATAAACTCTGGGTTTAATTGAAAGATGCGAGCACACGGGAGAGGGATTACAGCGAGATCCCCTGCGGATTCAGCTAATATACAAACTCCCATCTCTCTCCACCTGACGAGGCCTGCTTCCACTTCCAGATGTTTATCAGACTGGACGGAAAGATCTTGTTGCAGGATGCAGCCTCCGAGTGGTATACGGGCCGCGTACTGTGACATGCAGCGTTCGGGAGCTTGCAAGGGCGTAACCCGAGGAAGTGCGGTAAGCGTTCAGCTGCGCTGTAACACAAAGCTATGGCCGCACCAGCTTCCAAAAGCCCGTCCGGTACTTGGATCTTGTAAGTGCAGCGTTTCTGCAGACACCTGGCCTGGACCAAACATGACCCCGAGAAATGATCGTCAAATTTTGAAAAATAGAGAAGGCCGGTTGACGCACTATTTAGGTTATCCAGCGACTTGCGGTCACATGCAAGCAGACAGAGTGAAAGTACGCACCTGGCACATGTATAATTTTTCCTGAGAGGAGTAACTCACTCGGTCACATTGGCTGCGGCTCTTCTGGAGATATTAGAGAAGATGAATGATGTAGTACAGAGTCCCCCTTTCTGGAAATGAAACTACAATGTAAGAAATTCACAAGATACAAACTATCTGGGAATTGTTATAAAGGAAGATCCGTATCCAAGATGTTATTTCACCATAACAGATCGCTGGTTCTGTTTATCATCATTTTTGATAACCAGAAATTAAATCTCTGCTTTCCTTCTCTTATAGGTTTTTCAGGGGAGTGTCAGCTCCGTCTAACAACTGGTTTTAGTTCAGCAGCTCTTACTCCATAAAAAGAGTTTAATATAGGTTTTTTTTCAGCCAGTCTCTTTTTATTAACCCCTTCGAGGCCGCAATACGTCTATAGACGGCGGCCTGCAGAAGTGGTTAAAACAAGAACACGGCTAATGCAGCAGCCATGTTCTTGGTGTCGTCGTTAACAGCCAGCGATGGCTGGTAATGTACATGCAATCCGGCGTCTTTACAGCCGCCGGATCGTTTGTACCTTTGTATCGTGCGGCGTCCCGAACACCCCCCCCGGTCAGGGGCGCTGTCGGTTTTCCCATGCTATGCGTCTGCAGCGCCCGGGACCGGCTTGGCGGGTCTCCCCACAATAATCGGAGAGAGATTCAGCGGCTTCCAGGCGCCGATCTCTCCTCCAATCACTCCTCCAATGCATTACATCACCTCCGGTGTCTCTAGTTACAGTCTCCGGCTCTTACAGCCAGAAGAAGAAGCTGGTGATGCGGATCTCTGCTTCCACGGCTTCTTTTGGCTCCCTAGGTGATATCGGGGGTCTCCATAAAGAGGATCTGTCACACCCTTTCTGCTATTACATAGGGTTGCTTGTTATCCCCCTATGTGATAGCAATAGGGTTAGTGTCAAAAAAAAGTTTAAAAATTACAAAAAGTTAAGTAACATATGAGAAAAATAAAAAAAGCAAAAAAAAAACCACGTAAAAGTCCCCCGCGTGCACACACATACACACACAAACACGCGTCGGTGCGCCTGCGTGCAAAAACAACAATTGCGCTACACATGTTACATATTGCCGCGAATGTCGCAGTGAGAGCAATAGTTCTAGATCCATTAATCACTTTTAGCACTAAACTGATGAGCGGTAAAAAGGTTTAAACTGTTTCCTGTGGGAAATTTGGGGTATTGAGGTTTTGTGCGGCTTCACGGGCGAACGCAATTTTAAGGCTTGACATGTTTGGTATCTACTTACCCGACGTCTTTTATATTTTACCCAAAATTGGGTATTATATTATGCCTCGAAATGGCTACTCTGCACGCCAACAGTGGGTTTAATATCGGTTTTAGTATAGATCCGTGCAGTCCAAATCCGAGTTTAACTTCTGCTGATCCCCAATGAAGGGGGGATTGGTTTTGCCCCGAAAATCCGTTGCCCAATTTAATAGTAATCTGGTTTTTTTTTCTATCCGGCCTGGAAGCTGAATAAACAAAGATCTGCTGGCACGTGGCCAGCATAAGCCCTCATACACTAACTCTAAATAGTCTTTTACCGTTTTATCATTTATTTTCATTATTATGTTCAGTACTAAAAAAAATACAAATTACATTTTTTTTCCTGCATTTTAATCAGGTAAATGTTAAAAATTCCACACGAGCATTTCTCCCCAACTGCTGCCAGCAGATTGCAAACAAGATCAGCAGCATTCACAAGCTTTTGTAACAGCCAGAGCCGGAGAGATCACGTAGACTGCTAAATGACTCCTCCCTTTTCTGGTTTATTTATTTATTTATTACAGGTATTTATAGAGCGCCGACAATTTACATAGTTGCACATTTACATCAGTGCCTACTCTCAAGGAGCTTACAATCTAAGGTCCCTATCTCACATGCATACATAGAGGGCCAACTTAGAGAGGAGCCAATTAACTTTCCAGCATGTCTTTGGAGCGTGGGAGGAAACCGGAGTACCCGTAGGAAACCCGCACAGGGAGAACATGCAAACTCCTTAGTCAGTCTTACCCAGGCTACTAACAGGCATGCTGCTATTGCTGGGTGTTATTATTAATTGAAGTAGTTTTGGGACAGTTTAAAACATATTAGGCTTGCCATCCACTGCTGGACTGATTCTTGCTGAATCAGCCCAAATTTGATCTGCTGCTCTGAAAATTCTTAGCCGAGTAGCACATCCTACATTCACGCTAAACAGGAGGAATTAATGGATGCTTGTCATGAGAGAAATTCTGTGCATGTCCCTCTTTATGCTGCTTAAAAAATGCAGACTTACCAGTAAATTAGGATTGAATTAAAAATAAAATTTTAGTTATTTGGAATAGTGACAACGGAGGAATTGCGCTGAACTGAGCTGCATGCAACTGCCATTGCAATGCTTGGCGGAAAGCGTTAGAAATTTCCCCTACTAGGCTTCGGCCTTCCCATAAGCATGTGCATGGACACTGGTTCTGCTCTGCCTCTGGTTGCTGCGCTTAGCTGGCCCCTACTGAGGCATCATGGGATCCCCCAGAAGGCAATTTGTTGTGCAGAACTATAGCTATTCACCATAGACAATGGCAGAATCATGCAGCTGCCCTATGAATGGTGCATTGAAGTCTGATGGGTGCGGCAACGGCTGTGGAACTGGCTCTCTCTTCGGCTCTCTATAAAAACTGTGACTTCTCCTCCTTTTATACTCTTCCAGCCGAGTCTTCATAGTTCAGGAATCTTTCTGATGACGGAAGGTTTTATGACTCCGTCCAGCAGTCAAGTTTGTTTTAAAGGATGGCATTTACTCTTAACACCAAAGGCTATTTTTAATTCTTGCTTCCACCCAGAAATTGCTTCATACAGTAGCTACAGGAGCGCCACCAAAAAAAAAAAAAAAGCCGCAAGTTCCGTCAACATTGCAGCTCGCTGTTTATTTCCCGACATCCAGATAAAACCGTCTATTTACTCTACAACTTCATACTTTCCATTTCTGAGCAGTCATTTTTCCAATTGAAAAGTAGCGTTGGCGATGCCAGAGCCCGCTGTGCCAATAACCGGGTAGGCTGCTGGCATTGGCCCTTGCGGGTTTTCTCGTCCGGGGCCCGTCAGAAGGGTATTTATGAAGCGTTAGCAACGGATCATTGACCCATTTATGCGGCAGAGCCGATATGTTATGTTTTTCAATTTCTTCGGAGATGAGAAGATATATTTGTCTCCTTTCGACTTTTCAATTTTATTATGTACTCGGATCATTGCAGAAGGTATTTAATTTTTTATAGCTTACATAAAATGCTTCCCATAAAGTGGACCTTCCATGGAATTTTAGGTATTATATAATGCTAACCCTGCTGTACAGGGACTGCAGGAGGCTGATACCAAGTGAAATGCCAGTACTTACATTGCTTGCATTTGAAAAAAATAAATAAATGTAATGATGTATTAAAGGAGAAATATGGGGAGAAATACACTCAACCCCACTGCAGCTGTCACATGTTGGCTCTATTGATCGAGAACTGAGCGATCACATATCGCTGATCGCTCAGTTCACGATCTTCTACCTGCAGAGAGAGGTGACGTCAGTCACCCGTCCCTGCAGCGATTCCCCCTCCAGTGCTCATTGGAGGGACAGACAGGGGAGGGAGCGGGCATAGCTAGAGAGGCAGAGCCCAGCTGTCAATCAGGTAGCAGGTGCATCCCAAAAATATGGTCAGGATCTTTCCTGGCTGCGGCACGGCGCGGCTCTGCACTGTCAGCATATAGCAGGCAATAGCCGGCTATTTGCTAAGTTTGGGGTCACAGGAGGACATAGGTACATGTCCTCCTGTGACCTTAAAGAGAACTATGGCCAAAAAAAAGGTTAGACCATAGTTCTTTTTTAATGAATGCAGAGATGTTTTCTGTCGTGTCTTTCATATCAAGCAATGCATGATGGGATATGTAGTCTTGAGAAATGGAGATTGCATCACATCAAGCAGCAGGGAAAGACACACAAAGCACACTGGGAATCCAGGAAGTTGTTGGAAGTGATGGGCAGACAGAAGGCAGCACTCACTACATGAGAGGGATTTTTTCAAGTAAGCTTTGATTGTATTATCAGAAACAACTCCAGTATTAGGGATGCACCGATACCACTTTTTTAAGACTGAGTACGAGTACCGATACTTTTGATCAAGTACTCGCAGATACCAATTACCGATACTTTTTCTTAAAGGGACAGGTCAAATTTTTTCTAAAGCAATACAAACGAATGCTTTAAGGTCACTTTCTTAATATTATGATGCGTGAGATGACGAGGGAGCATGACGCCGGCTTCCCGGCCAATCAGAATGCCGGGCGCTGCGTCATTACAAGGCGCCCGGCTTCCGGATTTGCTAGCTTCCTGACCAATCGGGAAGCCGGGCAGCGCGTCATTGCACGCTACCCGGCTTCCTGATTGGCCGGGAAGTCGGCTCCATGCTCTCTCATCACAAGTGACGAGAGAGCATGGAGCCGTTTCCTGGCCAATCAGGAAACCGGGCAGCGTGTAATGATGCGCAGCCCGGATTCCTGATACAGGAAGTACTCGTGCTAGGTATCGGAGCATTTGGGCGAGTACGAGTGCTCACCCAAATACTCGGTATCGGTGCATCCCTATCCAGTATATATTGCTGTTACAATGCTGATGTTATAACAGGAGAGGATCTGCTGGGACTTTACAACTCCTTTAACATCTCCACTAACTGCCCCCCTGAGAGCTCCTGACCGCTTACCCAGCAGCTTCTCGATTTACACTAGATCTCTTCGTGCAGTACAATGTTGGTGTCTTCACAATCAATGGACAGGCATGTGCTTTGCACTGGGGGTGTGATAGGACTGTGTCTGACTTTTCCAAAGAGTCAACACTCCCATAGGACTGCTGGGGGCTTGTTGGGGTACTTAAAGGGCAATGACAGGGATCTCCGGGCATGGGATGACGCCTCCTAAGTTAGTTTTAAATGTCCCAAAATACAGATATTCGTATGTTTTATAAAACGGACAAAGCACCAGAAACATTCACATGCAGTGAATGATTGGTGAATGCCACATTTACTGCTTTATAAATATGGCCCCCCTCTGCTGTGGTTGACCCTCTCTATGGTGACCGAGCAACTTAACCCTTTATAGCGACTGTCAAAAAGTGTTTACATTGTATCATATTCATTTCCACGTGAAGTATGACGGAGGAAATATTCGATGTCTCGACCACGCCGTCTGATTCACTTCTGGGAATAAAATGGAAGCTTGTACTTGTCAGGATTTTCCTGCTCTGCTTCATGTCACACTTGATTGGCTCCTCTGGAATAAATACCACTTTAATTCTATGAATCATCAAGGCACCTTTTTTTTGTGTGTGGTAATTTTGCTCTCGTTTCTTCTTTCGAGTTAGTAAATCCTCCGACGTTTTACCTTTGTCAGTTTCAATTCCCTTCCATTTCATATCTCAGATCCTTTAAGCTGACATTGAAACTCATTAATGTTGTTATGGGTTTGCCGGGAATAATCGGCTGGGGTTTTTTTTTTTCATTGAACATGCGCTGACACTTGTCAGCCACAAGAGGGAGCCACGGAGAGATTAGAAATGCTGCACGATCATCGGAACTCACTTAGCTTTCATCAAACAAATGTATTTAAAAAATTATAATGTTTATATAGCAGTGGTGACAACTTTAAAGGTACAGTACACAATAAAGTCCATCTAAAGCCCCTAGATTTTTCCTCTAAAAGTGATAAATAGGAATTTTCAATGCAAGTTGGCTCATTGAATGTCTTAATAGATAATTAAGTAATTGACCTCTTTAAAAAATGGTAATTGGTGCTGAGAAGCTTGATTTATTGTGCATGCTGCTTGACATTGTTGGGGTGGGGGGGCGATTGGGAGGCAATGAGCACGGCATGCATGCCATTGTTTTAGGACGTGCAATTTCCTGCTGATGCAGCAATGTGCTATCAATTTTAAAGGATGTATCTGTAGGTGGAGCTACGGTAAGTGTGGCTATATAACTACAGCTACAGTGGCAGCAAGGGTGGCAACACTGCATGAGCAGGAGTGTTGTCACACTATAAAATGAAGTGCTTGTCCAATGGTTCTATTAGCAGAATCAAGTAGGCAACCTCAGCACTCTAGCTGTGGTGGAACTCCAAATCTCACTATGTCTCTGCCTGCGGGAGTCATGCCTATGGCTGTCAGAGTCTTGCAGTCCTCACAGGACTTGTCGTTCCTCAACAGCTAGAGTTGCCAGGTTGGCTAACCCTGTTATAGTCTACATGGTTTCACTGTGATATATATTCTGTATAATGTCTATAAACATTTGGACGTATGTAGCTATTTGGCAAGTAAATATATTGCAAAAATACTTCATCGTATTGTAGTCCAAAAACCATTTGGTTGTTCTTCTGCTTCAGTTTATTAAACGTCCCTTGGAAAGTGTAGCAGGTGGGGGGGAGATCTGCATTATGAGGGGATAATAGGTTCAATCAGGTTTGGCAGGCAGACGTTCAGCTCATTTATTCACCGCGTCGTTCTCCCATGTAAACGTCTGTGAATGGTCATCGGCTCCGCTCATCCCCATTGTATACAGCTGTGCTTCCCCGGCTCTCTAATATCCTATTCGGAGCAGTCGCCGGGGCCGGAGCTGTTTCATATGGGGAAGCTGTAATCACATTCAGTTCCCGGGGCAGCTGCATCCTATCTAAGAAAATGTACATTTACAGTATTGAGAGACCAAATTCAATTCATTATTCTCATTTATTGAGAGAACATTCAATTACAAAGCAAAGAGACAGAGAATTCTTCATGAATTCCGTTCTTTCTTCTGTGCAAAGACTCCCGTGTCTGTGTATCTTATTACAATCCTGTAGATCAAATGTAGCACGCTTGATATATAAATTCCTTGCGGTTTGTATACCCCGCGGCCGCTGCGACTAGGTAAGAATCATTTGTGACAGCAGATGAGGGAGGAGAGATCGAGTGTCTCGTACTACTAATATCTCCTGGCGTTTTCCCAAAGCAACCTCATCAGCCCGTCAGTAGAACTCGAAGTCCCTTCAACCCACTACTTTTCCTCTTATGAGACCCACCATGGCCTCATGCTTTCTGACCATTAGGTTTAGATTTTCCCATTACAAATATTCCTGGCATCTGTGGTGTTATTTCAGGCACGTGAGGCACAATATCTAAATGGTGCAACAATCAACTCAAAATTGCAATTTTCTTTTTAATCCGCCGTGTCATTGGTGTGCGTGAGTTATTAGAGGTCATTTGTCAATGTTCACCAAACTCTGAGCGGGTCAATCATTGACTTAACAATCCTATTCTGATTTCAGAGAACATTGATACATTGTAACACTGATGAGGGTTAGTGGCATCAGATTACATGGAGCCTGTTAATTCCGAGTCTTCCTCTGTTAGGGCTCATGCACACTAGATGCAGTGCGTTCCGGCCCGACTTTGGCCGGAACGCACTGCCTCGCATTGCTCACTTTTTAGTGGGGCGTGGCGGGCCATTCAAATGAATGGTGCCGTAGCCACGCCCTCTGGCCGCACGGGATCGCAAGGCACATTGTGCCTGCGGTCCGAACCTGTGCGTTGCGATCAAAATGCTACAAGCACTATTTTGATAGCACCGCACAGGATCGGACCGCAGGCACAATGTGCCTTGCGATCCCGTGCGGCCAGAGGGCGTGGCTACGGCACCATTCATTTGAATGGCCCGTCACGCCCCCTCCTGCCCCACTAAAAAGTGAGCCGGCCGCAATGCCAAAATCGGTCCGGAACGCACTGCATCTAGTGTGAATGAGCCCTTAGTGGAGGATGAGAGATAGATCTCGCCATGAACAATGATGACCTATCATTCCGCAATGATGACCACAGATCAACCATAACATTATGACCATTGACATGTGAAGTGAATAACATTATCTCATTACAATGGCACCTGGAAGTGGAGGGGATATATTAGGCAACAAGTTTACATTTTGTGCCTGAAGTTGATGTGTGATGTTGATTTGAGTACCTGAAGCTCTTGGATGTTCCCGGTCTGCATTGGTCAAGACCTTCCAAAAGTGGCTCAAGAAAGGAAAACTGCTGAACCAGCGACAGGGCCATGGGTGGCTAAGGCTAATTGATGCAGGTGGGGAGTGGAAGGTGTCTGAACATACAGAGCATCGCAGTTTGTTGCTTGTGGGGCTGCGTAGCCACAGTCTGGTCTGGGTGCCCATGCTGACTACAATGGGCATGTGAGCATCAGAACTGGACCATGGAGCACTGGAAGAAGGTGGCCTGGTCTGATGAATCACGTTTTTTTTTTCCATCATGTAGATGGCCGGGTGTGTTTGTGTCACTTACCTGGGGAAGAGATGGCACCAGGATGTACTATGGGAAGAAGACAAGCCAGAGGAGGCAGTGTGAAGCTTCGGGCAATATTCTGCTTGTGTCCGCTTGGTGCCGGATACCACAGCACACCTCCAGGGGTCTAGGGGTGTCTATACCTGGACGGGTCAGGAATAGAGGGACCTACTCCATATTAGGCGAGTGGTCATACTGCTATGGCTGAGCAGTGTATAGGCTCCTGTTACTGATCCCCCAATCTCAGAAATACTAGTTTCCTGTCCTTTCTTGCTACTTTAGAAGTTTCAGTATTTTCTGAATGATGTACTCAGAACATGTATGCAGATCAGGAGCTCTGACTTCACTTTGTTTTTAAATGCTTCATAAAAAAAAATATACATATATATATCATTTCCCACCCTCGGCTTATATTCGGGTCAATACCTTTTCCCAGTTTTTTGTGGTAAAATTAGGTACCTCGGCTTATATTCGGGACGGCTTATACTCGAGTATATACGGTATATATTACATCTAAAAACGGCCTTTCTGGGTAAGAAACTGCAACAGATTTAGAAAATAGATTAAGAAAACTGTACGCAGCGAGACTTTATGCCAATACTGGAGAACAGATTTTGGGTTCACATACAATTTATATTGTTCTTGGGTTTGTGTTACTCTGTGTTGTTTTTTACACTCGGGTTTGAGGAACGATGGACTTATGAGTTGTCTCTAACTTCCCTTTCAGAGGATTACCCCAACGGCACGTGGCTGGGTGACGAGAACAACCCCGAGATGCGAGTGAGAAGTCCAGTCACAGCGGCCGACATGCTGCACATCAGCACCAACTGCCGGACAGCAGAGAAGATGGCCCTTACTCTGCTCGATTACCTCTTCCACCGCGAGGTGCAGGCCGTCTCTAACCTGTCAGGACAAGGCAAGCACGGCAAGAAGCAGCTGGATCCGTTAATGATCTACGGCATAAGATGTAAGTCAGATAATGTACAATGCTTAAAGGGCAACCTTACCCAATAGAATGGTTCCCAATAGTCATCGCCGCTATGATGGAGTTTCTCTCTTCTTATTGGGTGTTTAATTTTCTTGTTATTGCTTAAAATTCATAAAGAATGAAGACTCCGCCCCCAGGAGCAGAGAGGTTTTTATTGGGTGATCTCACGCATGTCACACAACTGGCTAACAGTGATTTATTTATTCTACAGTTTCAGAAAGTTGATATTTACATAAATGATATCAGGGCTAAATGAGCAGCGTTCAAGAATGCCGGAAATAAAAGTTTGCACCTTATAACGCCCGCTATACACATCGGCTGTTACTTAAAGCTTAACACCAGGCAAATATAAAATAATGCAGCTCTGTAACCATGGATACATCATTCAACTTATTGTTGAATAAGTTGAAGGACAGCCTCTCGCAGTCCTTTTACAGCAGGACTTAAAAGAGAACTATGGGGTAAGTGTTTTTCCCCATAGTTCTCTTTAGGGTCACGGGAGGACATATACTAACCTCCTCCCGTGACCCAAAGCTCAGTATATACTGAGAGCGCCGCAGCAGGGACGGATCCCGGCATTACAGTTGAGATCCACCCAGCTGCGCAAGTGACAGCGGGCTCTGCCTATCTAGTGATGGGAAGGTTTAGCGATGCATGCATGAGAGTTGCATCATCATAGGCCTTCTGTTGCCTGTCCTTTCACAGGCTTGCAGTTGCTCTTATCACCTTGCTGCTGTGGGTCTGCTCCTACCTGTGGTTCTATTAGCATGTGCTCTGCTCTTGCTGCACAGCGTTAGCAGCTATGGGTGTTACCCACCTCACCTCATGCTTAATATACCTTGTTTCTCGGTTACTTCCTATCCAGCCTCCTATCTCTCACCTTTTTTAAATCCTGCTCAGACAAGCTCCCTTTGCTTGAGCAACACTCCTGTTGCCTCTGAGCACCCATTTGTGCCTTTGCTCCTGACCTGCTTTCTCCTGGTTTCACCCTTTGCCAGCGCGAACTGGAACACAGCCACGTTCTCCGTCCCTTGTGTCTACGGGCACTCTCCACATGTGAGCAGGGTGAACCCAGGGGTTGCAACCTGGGGTCAGCAAAGTCCAAACGCCCGTGAGGGAGTCACTGGCGGAATACCTGCTGGCCCTCAGGCCCCCCGCCTTGGGGGATCCCATGCCACCTACTTGCTTGTGAGCTCACAACCTTAGAACCGTGACACTTTCCTATTGATGAAGGAGAAGATACAAGCAGGCAAAAAAGCTACGACGAATATGGCGCTTCTGGTGGTAGGACGGCAATAGACCATGTAGCTCTGCATTGGGGTATCAGGTCAAACCAAAAGGGAAGGTGGCCATGTTGTTAGAAGCATGCTGTGCAAGTTCTCCTCCCCACATCCCTTGCTTCAGTTTTGCTTTAATATTTCTTTATACTATTGGTGAATTATGTGTTGTATTTTCATCTCGTATAATGCAGAAGGATAAAACACATTTTGGCATTGTGTAAAACTGAAGCATCTTGCACTCTATGGGCCGATGTCCATTTCCTAATAGATTCTGTGCGGTTTTTACACTGCTGCCCTTTTAGGCGCCCCCCCAAAAAAAATGTTAAGTATATACTTGGCTTTTAGATTTACTTTCGCCTTCAAAGGAACCATTTCGTGTCAAAGCGTTATCTTTATCATTCCAAACCATTTGGCGGTTGTCAAAGCCAGTAACTGCTCTGTATTAAAAGCGAACTTCAATTCTGTGCTGTGCAAACATGACGATGATAGATCGGGCTTAAGAGCCGGGTAATATTTAGCCGTGGCTTAAGATGACAGGTTCATGTCTTTTGTAAACCCCACCCAGTGATGTAACAGCGAAATCCACAATACATCACTGTGTTCCCATAGGCCGTATTTACTCCTCATGGAAGGGTCAGCGCGGGAAGAAGAGTCATTTCCAGCCCCTCAGATTTCTGCAGGTCATCCCTAGGATGCGTTGTTCCGTACCGGAGCACCCGCCTGTGTGGGAGTCAGCCCAGGTCAGGACGAGGCCGACCTCTCTGGGGCTTGCCCCTCGACTCTGTCTATTCTCAGCCTGAAGCTCTTGGGCTTTAAGTGGGCCGAAAACTGGAATGTGTCTGATGTGAGAAGAAGAGGTCCCGGCCTCCGTAGTATGACTAATCTTTTCCCACCCAAATTGAAGCACACTGTCCTATTCTGCTCAATGGGGGATCACTTAAAGGGGGCAAAGGTGCTTCCTGACTTATAAATAAGCCGTTCCTGTGTGTTTAATTTAAAGACGCAGCCCGACCCCCCCCCCACAGCTGTTTAGATACTGGATTCCCCTTCTCTCTCCATGTCATTATTCTAGCATACTGCACTATGGCTGCCGGTTCCAAATGTTTGTGTATACAGCGCAGGCAAACAACAGGAGACGGTGAAAACAAACAAATTGGATTCTGGCATAAAAAGTCCGTATACAATCAAGAAACGCTTTCCCTGATTCAGAACCCTACCTATAATGTGGGAAGGCTGCAAGGCCCTACAGTTCATTGTGTTCTTTGAGTGTCGTCTGACATAAATGCTAACAAAGCTAAGTGGAGCCTTTTGTTCTATGTTATGCCTTATTTTAGCTTTTAACGTGCCAGATGTTAGATGGAGGCCGAATTATTGTACACGTGTACATTTGCGTCAGGCAAGCTTGGGCGCTTGTGCTTGTGACTCGGGGAGATGGAAAGCATATCTGAACCCAAGAACAGAAATGTAACTAGTCCTTAGATGTGGTGGCTGAATGGATTTTTTTTTTCTCAGGCTTTTACCTTTTTATTTGCACTTGGTGACCCTGCCAGCAATACACTTCCTGTCCTAGGGTGACAACCCTCATTCACTTTATCATATCTATGGAGGAACGGTGTTGTCACCCTAGTACAGGACTATAGAATACCTTCCCTTTCCTCATCTCCATAACAATGGGGTAGAGATGTTGTGTCGTCCAGAGAGTTGGCTGGGAACAATATAACTGATAACGGTACAGCAGAGGCAGGCAGCCCAGAAAGTTATCAGCTCGCAGAGGCAGAAAGCCCAGAAAGTTATCAGCTCGTAGAGGCAGAAAGCCCAGAAAGTTATCAGCTCATAGAGGCAGAAAGCCCAGAAAGTTATCAGCTCGTAGAGGCAGAAAGCCCAGAAAGTTATCAGCTCGCAAGTTCTCTGACAGGATCTACAATTTTTGCACTTATCGAACGGATACAATAAAATACATTTTATGGTGAATTTTACTGGCCAAAAGAGACCAAATAAGAGAAGTTCATTCATAGGAATTGA
>NW_017306733.1:275793-297879 GCF_000935625.1 Nanorana parkeri
TATATACTGCTAATACAGTGCAGACAATACATTTACAATTATACTAACATGAATGTATTAAATGATCTGTATGTAGCCCTGTACTATGGATCATTTAACCCATTCATGTTAGCAGAGGATCATTGTAAATGTATTGTTGCAGGCACTCTATATGTACATGTACTATATACTACATATAGAATGCACTGAACAATAGATTTACAATTATCCTCTGCTAATATGAATGGGTTAAATGATCCGTAGTACATAATATGTAGCCCTGTACCCCCTTTTCCACTTACAGAGCTAGGTTATTGTTTTTCTTTTAAATAAATATTCATTTAATTTTATTGGTATCTATCTACCATTAGCTGCCTCATTTCCCACCCTCGGCTTATATTCGGGTCAATACCTTTTCCCAGTTTTTTGTGGTAAAATTAGGTACCTCGGCTTATATTCGGGACGGCTTATACTCGAGTATATACGGTATATATTACATCTAAAAACGGCCTTTCTGGGTAAGAAACTGCAACAGATTTAGAAAATAGATTAAGAAAACTGTACGCAGCGAGACTTTATGCCAATACTGGAGAACAGATTTTGGGTTCACATACAATTTATATTGTTCTTGGGTTTGTGTTACTCTGTGTTGTTTTTTACACTCGGGTTTGAGGAACGATGGACTTATGAGTTGTCTCTAACTTCCCTTTCAGAGGATTACCCCAACGGCACGTGGCTGGGTGACGAGAACAACCCCGAGATGCGAGTGAGAAGTCCAGTCACAGCGGCCGACATGCTGCACATCAGCACCAACTGCCGGACAGCAGAGAAGATGGCCCTTACTCTGCTCGATTACCTCTTCCACCGCGAGGTGCAGGCCGTCTCTAACCTGTCAGGACAAGGCAAGCACGGCAAGAAGCAGCTGGATCCGTTAATGATCTACGGCATAAGATGTAAGTCAGATAATGTACAATGCTTAAAGGGCAACCTTACCCAATAGAATGGTTCCCAATAGTCATCGCCGCTATGATGGAGTTTCTCTCTTCTTATTGGGTGTTTAATTTTCTTGTTATTGCTTAAAATTCATAAAGAATGAAGACTCCGCCCCCAGGAGCAGAGAGGTTTTTATTGGGTGATCTCACGCATGTCACACAACTGGCTAACAGTGATTTATTTATTCTACAGTTTCAGAAAGTTGATATTTACATAAATGATATCAGGGCTAAATGAGCAGCGTTCAAGAATGCCGGAAATAAAAGTTTGCACCTTATAACGCCCGCTATACACATCGGCTGTTACTTAAAGCTTAACACCAGGCAAATATAAAATAATGCAGCTCTGTAACCATGGATACATCATTCAACTTATTGTTGAATAAGTTGAAGGACAGCCTCTCGCAGTCCTTTTACAGCAGGACTTAAAAGAGAACTATGGGGTAAGTGTTTTTCCCCATAGTTCTCTTTAGGGTCACGGGAGGACATATACTAACCTCCTCCCGTGACCCAAAGCTCAGTATATACTGAGAGCGCCGCAGCAGGGACGGATCCCGGCATTACAGTTGAGATCCACCCAGCTGCGCAAGTGACAGCGGGCTCTGCCTATCTAGTGATGGGAAGGTTTAGCGATGCATGCATGAGAGTTGCATCATCATAGGCCTTCTGTTGCCTGTCCTTTCACAGGCTTGCAGTTGCTCTTATCACCTTGCTGCTGTGGGTCTGCTCCTACCTGTGGTTCTATTAGCATGTGCTCTGCTCTTGCTGCACAGCGTTAGCAGCTATGGGTGTTACCCACCTCACCTCATGCTTAATATACCTTGTTTCTCGGTTACTTCCTATCCAGCCTCCTATCTCTCACCTTTTTTAAATCCTGCTCAGACAAGCTCCCTTTGCTTGAGCAACACTCCTGTTGCCTCTGAGCACCCATTTGTGCCTTTGCTCCTGACCTGCTTTCTCCTGGTTTCACCCTTTGCCAGCGCGAACTGGAACACAGCCACGTTCTCCGTCCCTTGTGTCTACGGGCACTCTCCACATGTGAGCAGGGTGAACCCAGGGGTTGCAACCTGGGGTCAGCAAAGTCCAAACGCCCGTGAGGGAGTCACTGGCGGAATACCTGCTGGCCCTCAGGCCCCCCGCCTTGGGGGATCCCATGCCACCTACTTGCTTGTGAGCTCACAACCTTAGAACCGTGACACTTTCCTATTGATGAAGGAGAAGATACAAGCAGGCAAAAAAGCTACGACGAATATGGCGCTTCTGGTGGTAGGACGGCAATAGACCATGTAGCTCTGCATTGGGGTATCAGGTCAAACCAAAAGGGAAGGTGGCCATGTTGTTAGAAGCATGCTGTGCAAGTTCTCCTCCCCACATCCCTTGCTTCAGTTTTGCTTTAATATTTCTTTATACTATTGGTGAATTATGTGTTGTATTTTCATCTCGTATAATGCAGAAGGATAAAACACATTTTGGCATTGTGTAAAACTGAAGCATCTTGCACTCTATGGGCCGATGTCCATTTCCTAATAGATTCTGTGCGGTTTTTACACTGCTGCCCTTTTAGGCGCCCCCCCAAAAAAAATGTTAAGTATATACTTGGCTTTTAGATTTACTTTCGCCTTCAAAGGAACCATTTCGTGTCAAAGCGTTATCTTTATCATTCCAAACCATTTGGCGGTTGTCAAAGCCAGTAACTGCTCTGTATTAAAAGCGAACTTCAATTCTGTGCTGTGCAAACATGACGATGATAGATCGGGCTTAAGAGCCGGGTAATATTTAGCCGTGGCTTAAGATGACAGGTTCATGTCTTTTGTAAACCCCACCCAGTGATGTAACAGCGAAATCCACAATACATCACTGTGTTCCCATAGGCCGTATTTACTCCTCATGGAAGGGTCAGCGCGGGAAGAAGAGTCATTTCCAGCCCCTCAGATTTCTGCAGGTCATCCCTAGGATGCGTTGTTCCGTACCGGAGCACCCGCCTGTGTGGGAGTCAGCCCAGGTCAGGACGAGGCCGACCTCTCTGGGGCTTGCCCCTCGACTCTGTCTATTCTCAGCCTGAAGCTCTTGGGCTTTAAGTGGGCCGAAAACTGGAATGTGTCTGATGTGAGAAGAAGAGGTCCCGGCCTCCGTAGTATGACTAATCTTTTCCCACCCAAATTGAAGCACACTGTCCTATTCTGCTCAATGGGGGATCACTTAAAGGGGGCAAAGGTGCTTCCTGACTTATAAATAAGCCGTTCCTGTGTGTTTAATTTAAAGACGCAGCCCGACCCCCCCCCCACAGCTGTTTAGATACTGGATTCCCCTTCTCTCTCCATGTCATTATTCTAGCATACTGCACTATGGCTGCCGGTTCCAAATGTTTGTGTATACAGCGCAGGCAAACAACAGGAGACGGTGAAAACAAACAAATTGGATTCTGGCATAAAAAGTCCGTATACAATCAAGAAACGCTTTCCCTGATTCAGAACCCTACCTATAATGTGGGAAGGCTGCAAGGCCCTACAGTTCATTGTGTTCTTTGAGTGTCGTCTGACATAAATGCTAACAAAGCTAAGTGGAGCCTTTTGTTCTATGTTATGCCTTATTTTAGCTTTTAACGTGCCAGATGTTAGATGGAGGCCGAATTATTGTACACGTGTACATTTGCGTCAGGCAAGCTTGGGCGCTTGTGCTTGTGACTCGGGGAGATGGAAAGCATATCTGAACCCAAGAACAGAAATGTAACTAGTCCTTAGATGTGGTGGCTGAATGGATTTTTTTTTTCTCAGGCTTTTACCTTTTTATTTGCACTTGGTGACCCTGCCAGCAATACACTTCCTGTCCTAGGGTGACAACCCTCATTCACTTTATCATATCTATGGAGGAACGGTGTTGTCACCCTAGTACAGGACTATAGAATACCTTCCCTTTCCTCATCTCCATAACAATGGGGTAGAGATGTTGTGTCGTCCAGAGAGTTGGCTGGGAACAATATAACTGATAACGGTACAGCAGAGGCAGGCAGCCCAGAAAGTTATCAGCTCGCAGAGGCAGAAAGCCCAGAAAGTTATCAGCTCGTAGAGGCAGAAAGCCCAGAAAGTTATCAGCTCATAGAGGCAGAAAGCCCAGAAAGTTATCAGCTCGTAGAGGCAGAAAGCCCAGAAAGTTATCAGCTCGCAAGTTCTCTGACAGGATCTACAATTTTTGCACTTATCGAACGGATACAATAAAATACATTTTATGGTGAATTTTACTGGCCAAAAGAGACCAAATAAGAGAAGTTCATTCATAGGAATTGACATATACTTTGAAGTGGACCTGTGCGTACAAAGTGAAGATTTGGTAGGTTGTAAAAGGTTAATTGTGCCTAAGCCATATAAAAAAATACACTTTTGTCTTGAACTGATCCTTACAGATATCAGTATATCTCTGGCATGTGAAGGTTCCCAGTTTCTCCTGTTTTGTAGCCTGATAGCTGTATATCTGCAGCGTGAGTTCTAGGCCACTGCTGCCTCTAACTATTGCTCTCAGGGGATTCGGTGATCTCATTACCCTGATGTACACTGTTCTCCTTGCTGGAGGCTCTTAAATGAGGAAGCAAATCCCTGCCTCTAGCAAGATGGCCGCCTCCATGCAATCACACAGTACAGAACAAGGCATGGTAAACCAGTAATGGGGAAGCTGCAGGGAGATCACATGCAGTACTGGTGACTAGTCCATTATGCACAGCTTACAGAGTTCAGTTCCTCTTGAATACACAGTGCAATATTTTCCCTGACTTGGCCAGCGGGCGAGCGCTTCATTCCTTTTTCTCTAAGGTCTCGTTCACACCTAGGCGTATTGCATATGCGCGTCTGTCGCGCGACCGTCATGTGTTTTTTTACCGCGGTTCGCGGTAAAAAGTTGTGCGTTTCCGAAGCCTACTTGGCTGTATCCCAATGGAAACGCGCAACAAAACGGCCCAAAGTAGTACCTGTACCTTTTCAGGCGTGGGCCGTTTTGTAGCGCGTTAGGGACGGGCGGAAATACGCCAAGGTGGGAACGAGACCATTGAATACAATGGGATTTATATTTTTGAGCGTTTTGTAGAGCGTTCGTCGAGCGTAGAACGCGCTACAAAACGTTCAGGTGTGAACCAGGGCTATAGAGGAAAGAATGGAAGGCTGCTCGCGGCAGAGACTTAACAACACTTCATAAGATGTCTGTATCTGATAAGTGATTCATAAAGATGATTTAACATTCTGCTGAAATTCTGGCACCAGACTGGTTGGAGGGTGAAGCTGTTTCTTTAGGCAATACATGATACACAGATACCCTCGGCCTCCATTCCTAATGTACTTGTGCAATGCTGTGTCATTTCCTTGATGGCGTTCAGCCTCGTAACACAAATATCACAATATTCACTTTTACAATGAAGTAACTCACATTTAAAGTGATGGAAAGAAGAAAAAAAACTCACCTGATCTGCAGCGACAAGTCAAGATGTGCGAATCCCTTTAAATTCATGTTTAATTATATTTTGCAACATGTGCCCCGCAGCTGTCTGCCCTGCAAATATTTCCACAGCAAGTCTGAATCAATTTTATGAGACTTAATTAACACACACTCTGAAATTCCTTCACAGAGAGGCTGGAATACGCATTTTATGACATTTGGACGGATCGTAGGGACGGGGTGGAAAAATAAAACCGTGCATGTAGAGTGCATTTCCTTTCCTAAAGTGGAACCTTTACACTCACAGATCAAATTCTGCATCCTTCTATGTAGGATGATTAATAATAACATAGACATGTCAGGTGATTGTGAAATACTTATACTTGCTGAGCATTCACTTCCTGCTTTGAAAGTGCAAATGACTTCAGTTTGGCAAAGCGATGCACACTGAGATTGCCTTGTCATCAGCAGAGCATTGCTGGGAAATCTCATCTGCAATCTCACGAGATCTCAGGGAAAGGCGTTTTCCTCCCCTGAGATGATGGGCATGGTCACATGTCCTGGTCACATGTGCCAGAAATCCAGGAGGTAAAAGGAGAGCTAGTAATCTGCCCTTAGTAAACATGGCCACTGCCAGAAGACTGGGGAAGAAAAGAGAAACAAGGAATGCAAAGAATACAAAGTCGCAAATGATCTAGAAGTTTGTGTGTGTGTAGATTGTCATCACTAAACATTTTCTAAAGGTGTGTTTTTTGTTATTTTAAAGGTCTGGGTAAAAGTCCGCTTTAAAGGCTATGTCCACGTTGGGAAACAACCTTTTATTTATTTATTTATTACAGGTATTTATACATCGCCGACAATTTTGCACAGTGGACATTCCCATCAGTCCCTGCCCTCAAGGAGCTTACAATCTGAGGTCCCTACCTCACATGCATGCATACATACAGGTGAAACTCGAATAATTAGAATATCGTGCAAAGTTCATTTATTTCACTAATGCAACTTATGCGGTGAAACTAATATATGAGATAGACTCAAGAGGGCCAATTTAGACACAAGCCAATTAACCTACCAGCATGTCTTTGGCGTGTGGGAGGAAACGCACGCAAGCACAGGAAGAACATTCAAACTCCTTGTAGATCGTGTCCTGGCTGGGATTTGAACCAGGGACCCCCAGTGCTGTACCTTTTCTAATAGAGTGACCATACAGGCAAGGGGCCTCAGTAGGTTAAAACAAACCCATACGCATGTGATATATTGATTAGTCTAGATGCCGTACCTGTAGGCCATTTTCCGCCTCTGAGTTCAGCTGCTCTTATGATAGGGGTAGAGAGAGCGCACTGCAGTTTGAAATGCGGAGACCCTTGTTCTTGTGATCCTGGGGGGCGAGCGTCCAAGAAACTAGCCAGGGCGGGAATATGAACAAAGATCGGGAGTATTTCAGGCAGCTGATCAGTTTGTCTTAACCTACTGGGGCCCCTTGTCTGCAGGGGCCCTGTGTCAAAGGTGAACTTACCCTTTAACAAGCATCAAATCCTTGTCGTTGCACTGCAAGGGTATTTTCTTTTTTTTAAATTCCAGGGTTCAGCTTCATCTGTCTGTATAAATTAAGGGGAATCCATAAACCGTCCAGCTCATTCTGGTCAGATTAATTGGCGCGGTGTTGCTTTTCGGCACCGCATTGAAATAACTTTTTTTTTTAATAAAGGCGGAATCGTTGCCTGTGCAAATGCCTCGTCAGCAGAACTGCCTTTGCTGTCGGCTTCGAGAAATGCCAGTAGCTAATAAAAACACTTTCCTATAAGTTTACTTTGGTGTTTGGAGATCCCTGAGTAGGCACAAATATAAGTGGCTGGCTGGAAACCGAGTACAAGGAATGGAATCCCTATCAGCGCGGGGGCCCCCGGGGCCAAAACCACACTCTGTGTGCTCTCTGCTTACAGGGCTTATGTACACTTAATAGGCTTCCCGATCATTAGGGGTCATTGGAAGCATATTGCCCATATGCCAACAGGAAGAATTATACATTTATATGCTACTTTGCAAGTCTCTTTAGATTAGGCACCCAGTGAAACCTCAGACCGAGAGGGAGCTGAACATACCATGACGCTGGGGTGGTCTCTTTTTCCTGGCTGCCATTTTTTAAGAAGTACTCCCTTTTTTAACTTGAAGATGCTGAAGTATTACAAATCCCACCTCGTTCTGACATGTCTCAACATAAAATATAGAACCTTTAGGTTCTTCTTCTCTCAGTAAAAACAATTATTTCCAGGTGAATTGTACACAATGTAAGCAGACTTTATTGCAGATTGTCACCTGCTTCTGTTCCGTAGCGTGTTCCTGAGACAAAAAAGGTGTTATTTTTAGGGCTGGTAATGATTAAAATTTTCGTGTTCGATTAATCTAATTTTTTTTTAATCGATTAATTTCGATTAATTATAACGCACATACAGATCCAACTACATTAATAATAAAATGAACTAGGATCGCACTAATCCAGCACGTTATTAATCTCACGTCCCCCACTCAATATGGCCGCCGCTTGAGTGGGGCAACTCGGAATAATAACGTGCTGGATTAGTGTGATCCTAGTTCATTTTATTACTTCATTGCTGTGCTGCATGTGTATAGGCCAATGCCTCGGCTGGCGCTCGTGCAGAAAGTTTCTTGGGCAAACTCACCGGCCCAAGTGGCTCCGTCAGCTAACGAAGGGGGAGGAGTCCAGTGACGTCACGGGCATCGACTTCATCGGACTCCTCCCCACCTTCCCTTCGTTAGCCGCCACGGACATCGACGTCACCGGACTCCTCCCCCTTTCCCTTCGTTAGCCGACGAGCCACTTGGGGAAGGGGGGAGGAGTCCCCGTGACATCGATGTCCGTGATGTCACCGGATCTCCGACGGGACTCCCGGAAGCCAGCGGAGAGGTGAGTGTTTTCATTAGCGATCAAAATAATTTTAATCGATCAAAAAGTTTAACGATTAATCGACAAATTAATCTTTAATTTATACAGCCCTAGTTATTTTATACAGTTTTTACTCACAAAGCACAAACCAATCTTTTCTTACAATTAAGCTTCCAGAATAGGACACTTTAACAAGACAAAATAAATTCCGTCTGATTTTGCCAGAATCTTGACTTTCAGTTGTTCATATTTCAGTCCCACTTTAACCATATTTCCTTCCTCAGCAGAATTCTGTCAGGCTGTCCGCCTGAGGAGTCGTTTTAATGAGCCTTACACCTTTCGTTTCTGGGCGTACAATTTGTATCCCTGACATGATTAAACACACAGACCTAAAACCAGCTTCTCTTTTCTTCAATTACGTTCCCGTCAGATAACTCCCTTTCATCCATCACGGTGATTTCTTCAGATTGTATAACTTTCCCTAATACTCTTTAACTTCAAGACGGGATCTCTGGGGTGACTGCGGGGAATATATTAATTAATGGAACATCTTGCCTGTTAAAGTCAAGTCATATTTGTGTGTCTAAAAATAAATATTTCAGTACAGAACATTCCTGTCTGAGAGACACAGGTACTGTCCTCCGAATGTTACTCGGAGACGGGCAGGATCTGAAATGGGGATTGACTTTTAATCATTATTGTATCATTTTTAGGTCAAGTTCCTTCATCTTTTTGTAGGCTAAAGTCCATCAGATATCAAATACCAATGAATGCAGATCTGTATTCATTGAACATTCATCAAATGTTAGATGGCAAGGGCAGCAGTAGGAGATATCAGGCAGTAAATCTTTACTTAAATCTGACCTCTGTCCTTCCCTTCAGTCTTATATTTGACCTCCATCCTTCCCTTCAGTCTTATATCCGACCTCCATCCTTCCCTTCAGTCTTATATCCGACCTCCATCCTCCCCTTCAGTCTTATATCCAACCTCCGTCCTTCTCTTCAATCTTATATCTGACCTCCGTCCTTCCCTTCAGTCTTATATCTGACCTCCATCCTTCTCTTCAATCTTATATCTGACCTCCGTCCTTCCCTTCAGTCTTCTATCTGACCTCCATCCTTCCCTTCAGTCTTATATCTGACCTCCGGCCTTCTCTTCAGTCTTCTATCTGACCTCTGGCCTTCTCTTCAGCCTTCTATCTGACCTCCGGCCTTCTCTTCAGTCTTCTATCTGACCTCTGGCCTTCCCTTCAGTCTTCTATCTGACCTCCGTCCTCCCCTTCAGTCTTCTATCTGACCTCTGTCCTTCCCTTCAGTCTTCTATCTGACCTCCGTCCTTCCCTTCAGTCTTCTATCTGACCTCTGGCCTTCCCTTCAGTCTTATATCTGACTTCCTTCTTTCTCCCATCCTTTTTGCTATATAGAGGTTCTGAGTGTGGTGGGTGTATGGACGGTATCCTTTTTGCTATATAGACACTATAGCCTACATCTTATATGTTTGGTCAATGTTTGTCTATTTTGCATAGAGCGCTGTCTCCATTAGATGGGGCTGCTGGTAAAAGAGAGGAAGGCGAATGGAGAAGACTACAAGAGCGGGGTACAATAGTGCATTGTTCCCGGGAGACCGGTGCTCCCCCCTTGGACGGCTCTTCTCCCACACACGCCAGGTCATTAGAGTGTCCTTGATGGAATTTCTTTCATATTAAACTGGGAAACTCACACAAATCTTTCCCTAATTCTGAACATCTGATGCCAAGCTCTGCCCATAAATCTGCCAGGAAGAATTTTTCCAAATGAACGTTTTGTTTACCTTCACAGTTCTCGCGTACTGTATCCATTACACCGCAGAGGGAGCGAGGTTTATATTTGGGCTCTCCACAATGATGAGGATATGTCTCCTGCACCCCGAGTGCGCACAATCGCAGCTTAGTCTCTGCAGCTACAAATACCTAATTACTGCAACCATAGCTAAAAGTGTTCTGGTACAGGAAGCCGCTTGTGCCAGTACCATCTTTCCGCACGGATTAAGCTGTCAGAGCCACATTTTAAGTCTTTGTTGGGATTTAGGCTGAAGCCTCAGCCTTTTGGTCAGTGAAGACTTTCGCCTCCTCGGCAGCCCCCCCCCCAATCGTATCCCACCAGTCAGGCTATAAATCCTTCAGCTGGCAGCAGTCCGGGGCAGAAAGGGCGGTTTCCTGTTGGATATTATCTATATACAAGGGAGCCAGCTGTTTATAGACTGTTGGTAATGGAATATGTACTAATAAAATCATTTGAAAAGCATTTTACAGCCTTAATATATGTAAATTCCTGTGTAAAAATAATCCTTCGAGGACATACAACAGTAACATAGTAACAGTTTCAGATCGGTGGAGAGAACCCAAGGGGAACATGAGATTCAGCGTGAGGGAAAGTCTTTGCCTTCTGGTGCCAATGCTTCTGCTGTTATATAATCAGAAGGCAAATTCCAGGTGAACGCCAGCTAAATATTAAAATAGCACCTTTTACCCAATTAAGGAATTTAATAGAAAAATTTTTTACTTAACAAGATTGTATGAATACATTCTTGACAGGTCACAATGTACAACAACAGCATCATTTTTCAGAAAAGCTCCACCTTTAGTCTTTAAAAAGCCGTCCTGGAGCTCCAGTCAGTGACTTTACCTGGGCTGAGAGGATGTCATCAGTCTGCTGCAGGTAAGAAGAAGCATTTCCACAGTCTCCCCTCCCCTAGTGATCAGTCTGCTGCTGGCAGGAGGAAGCATTTCCTCAGTCTCCCCTCCCCCAGTGATCAGTCTGCTGCAGGTAGGAAGAAGCATTTCCACAGTCTCCCCTCCCCTAGTGATCAGTCTGCTGCTGGCAGGAGGAAGCATTTCCACAGTCTCCCCTCTATCAGTGATCAGTCTGCTGCAGGCAGGAGGAAGCATTTCCACAGTCTCCCTTCACCCAGTCATCAGATTATAACTGGGTAGTAAGTCATAAGGTGGGAGGCTGCAGCAGAGGTGGTTGTTAAATAGCAACATAATTCATTGGTGGCTGCTACATCTGACGCAAGAAGTTGATGAATTGGCCTTTCGCTACAAAGTGTGTTATGTTAGGTGTCCAATAAATAAGCCTTTACCCCTTTTGGACTCGAGCCTGCATAATTTCCTTATCCAATATCTGAATATTACACCTCACTCAGGACGCTGCTTTACGTCTTTTTTTGGGGGCCTTTTGCGCATGCCTTTCCTTTTCATCTCCTGTGCTATTTTTCTCACTTCCCCACGTATTAAATCTCATACAACCAGCATGCCACCCGCATATCACTGGTAAAGCCGGGTCTGCTGCTTGTTCTGGATCAGCTTCCCTTTTTTGTCAGGGCTGGACGAATCCCAGGGGGCCAGGTAGCCAATGCTCCTTAGATTTTACAGCCAGCGCCTAACTTTTGTGGTTTTCTATAATTATTGTCAGTGAAGGTCCTAAAAAAAATTCTGCTGGATTGGACAGACTGGCTGCTGGATGCCATATTAATTTGTCCACCCCCTTTAAGAGAATTCCAAAACTAGCAGCTTGTCTAGAACAACATATACTGTCATTGTATCCATTTATTTGACAAGCGCTCTTACAGTCTTCCTAAATTATAGAATGTAGAATTGATAACAAAAGCCGTGCCCTGTAAATTAATCTACAAAGTATCAGATACTATAGATACTAGCTGTGAAACAATGTGAAAAGAGTAACAATAGAAGAAACGTGTATAACATGAACCTCAGTGCAAATAATATGTTGCTACAAAAATGTCCATAATCCTGGATCTTCAACAGTCCATTATGAATATATAAGATATAAAAGTGGATAAAAAGTCATCTCAGTCTCCTGTGACCATCAACGGAGAAATCTTATGGAATGCACCCCACCTTTAGCAGAGACCCCCACCACGGTCTGTATGCACTGGTCCTAGAGAACCTCCCAGTGGTTTCCTCCTCTCAGGTACAGACTCCTATCGCCTGCCTCAGGAGTTGAACACAGTCAATTCATTCAAATGGACCACGCATCAAATAAAAAGTGGAAACTCGTAGATGTTTTTAAAGGGATAATATACTTTATTCACAGAGATACTACGCACATTTCATTGATAGAAAAAATAAGCTTCTGATAAAACAACTTGGTAAGCAGCCACGAACACTATGTGCGATCGTTCAGCTCCTAAGCTCCACCCTACATATGTTACGTCAAGGGGCGTGACCTCATCAGGGGTGTCACCCGTCAAGAATTTATTCATACAGTCTTGTTATTGTCTTCCTAAATTACACTGCAGTAAAAAAAAAAGAATTGGGTTCTCTGCACTGTGTCAGGGGTAGGCAACCTCGGCACGCCATCTGTGGTGAAACTACAAATGCCATCATGCAAATGCCTTGAGGAGTCATGCCTGTGGCTTTCAGAGTCTTGCAATTTTGGACAATTTCTTGAGGGACCGTAATATCCAGGGATACCAGTATCCCTAAGAATGAGATGATGCGTGGACCTATATGGGTTGGACTTGATGGACATATGTCTTTATTCAACCCCAAATACTGTGTAACTATGCAATGCCGCGTGGCAATGGTAGTTCCACAACAGTTGGCGCATCGAGGATGTCTACTCCCGCTCTGGTTCCTGTACTCCATTGCAGTTGCACATCTGTGGATGTCTTATCAGATCTGGTGGATGTGTTTCTGGTGATGTCAACAGAAGATGAAAATATATTGGAATTAAAACATTTTTTATAATTTGTATTTTATTGTATTAAAAGCTCAGTGTCAATCACAAGCCTCTTGATTTCAGTTTATTAAGCTCCGCTTCACTGGGGACAGCAATGAAATACCCGTGAGCGTTTCCGAATTGAGGGAACCAGGCCAGAACAAATGACTTGTAGTATTTCTAACAAAACATCTGGACAGAAGCCAAGCTATTTGCAATTCACAACTGCTGCTCGCACAAAGGGCTGACTTTTTTTGTGTGTGTCTTCCTGCTATCCTTCCCACCAAAGGTGTTGTTTTCTCTTCTGGGAACCGCTGCTTATTTTGATAGGCAATCGCCAGCGAGGGCTCTTGAATCGCGGCCGACTCCGCGAGGCCGCAGAAACAGAGGCTTTCTTCTGTGGAGTTCATGTGTAAGGCAGGTGGGTTGGGCAAGGGTCATTGTCAGCGGGCGGTGTTGTATACGCGCTTGTGCCAAATTGCATTGTGAACATGTGGTAGAGTAGTTTCCTCTCTGTTATTTGACCGGCGTTAAGCTCCGGAGCTCTTCGCTTCTTGCTTCACCATGTGTTAATGTTGTATTACAAGTGTATGGTATATCGCGGGAGCGAGCTAGGAGCGGTGACTACTTTACAACACACACAGGGACCATGGGGAACAGATGTAGCCCCCCTCCAGAAGGAAGGACAGCGTCAGAGATGATTGGAGGATCTACAGCCGAGTGATACACAAATAAGATACATTGTTGTTCAGAGTTCTTAACTCCAGAGTTTAGTGTCACTTTAAAATTACAAATTGCAATTCCATTCATAAATCTAAAACATTAAATGATATAACCCCTAACTATCTCACAATTTCCTATGCAGCTGAATCACTGATATCCAATTATTAGTAATTGTCATATAATTTCCCAGCTGAAGAAGTGATTTTCCGGGGATGATTCTTCTCAACACATTTCCCAGATATTAAAATCTGTTTCTTCCGAAGAGCTATAAACCGTATTAACATAGTTAACAATATAGAAAGCAAAAGGGAACAGAGCGCCACTTCCGTGTGTAAAATCGTTTATTAAAATAAATAAACCAAGTGATATATGTACTCACAGGCAAATGTTTTCATCACTCTTCAACAAACAAGAGGCCACACTGTCTGTTAACCCAACATGGCATCACCCCGACTATGTACCATGGTTGCCTCCAGTCACTTCACCGCCCACCAGCCGCAGTCAGCTAAGATTTACGTGTTTCAGGGGCAAGCCCCCTTCATCAGAATCAGTTAACAATATGTATAAGGCATAACTCACATCTTCATATTTAAAGGAGAACTATGAGGGGGGGAGTGCTTTTCACTCACCTCATAGTTCTAGCCGACCTGTGACAATGAGACTGTCACAGGTCGGCTTAGTAGATCGGGAAGTAAGCGAACACATACCGGCGTTCGCTCACTTCTCGATCCTGTTACGGCTCTCTGCCGCGACAGGGGAGGGGCTGGACCACAATCACTTACAATTTTGTTTATGCACATAGCCAGCCAGATGCACCGACCAACTTCATCCAATATTTGGGGGGGGGAGGGAGCCGAGGGGATTTATGGATCCTTACACCCACACGTTGTGTGATTATCTATTCACCACACTCTACAGGACAGGAAGTGAGGGATAATACAACAAAAATGATCTGATAGGCGTTTGAACCCTTCCCTACGCTATCCGAAACAAAAATATCATAACATTTGCTTTGCTTTAACGCTTCGGCCTGCAAGTAGCCTCATTGTGACATGACACAGAAGACTAGGTGACACATTTTACAATGACATGTAAAGAAATGTTTTTTTGATTCATTCCCTCTCCTGAATATATTGTTCCTTGGCCAGTGGTAGAAATGCAATGTCTGTGAACCTGGAAAGAGACATTTCCTTGTAATCATTGGAGATATAATCGCTTGTGTTTGTTCAGTATTTATTGCAGAACATTTTGGCTCTGGTTTTCTGGTTGGGTGACAATAAGAGCAGATTGGTTAGGCAGGTTTGGCCACCTACAGAGCAGTGACAATCCCATAGCAGGGCAGTTACTTACTAAGACATCTGAAGAAGAGATAATTTTTTTTGAAGGACTGTTAAGTGCACCATATGGAAAACAACTCATAGGAGACGTTCATATTAATCTCTGAGAAGGGATCTGGAATCTGCGGAATACATCTAGTCCCGGATTGGAAGCTTGTGCTGTTTGGTCAACATTGATTTTATTTTTTTCAATTTATTAACTAATTGCAGTTCATCATTTTGTCTGTGGTCACGTATTGTGCAACACAGAGACATATTTGTGTGTTTTGGATTAGTAAAATGTTCATAGAAATCCCTTCAATATAGCAGTTTGTAAGGGTCCATTGTGAGAGTGAAGCAGAATGGCAAATTGCACAACAGCAGCCTTTAAAGCTGAACCCCGGGTAGATATATGACGACCTATAAATGCAGCTCAGTGAACATTAACACGCCATTTAATTTATTTCTTTAAACACTTGCAGTGTATGTACCTGAATCATTTTGGTTAAAACCCCTTTCAGCATTTTTCATTTTTTTGTCCCATTGGGTAGATTTTCCTTTACATTCAGTCACAACAGGAAGTGAGAAGTGGAAGGGGAGTCCTCTCAGGCAGTTGTCACTGAGACTTTCGCTCTTTTCCTACACACAGGAGAGTTTTGGTGCATAAGGTACCTGCAATAGAAATAATAATTGTGCTTGTCATTTGACCTGGAATAATGCCCGGCTGCAGCCAAACGATTAGAGTCTCTGTCAAGTATATATTGCCATCAGTATGGCGGGAGATTTCCTCTCACTTCCTGTCAGGATGGCAAACAATGTAACATTTCTCCAACAGAGACAACATTTTTAGTAGAGTGGGAGAAGGGTTAGAACGTCTGACGATGTTTTTATTGCTCTCCGTGACTTCCTGTTGATGTGACAATCACACTCCTCAGTAGATTATTAAGGGATATTTAAACTATCAGTGGTTTTTGCATATACCTATGGCATGCAAGCAGTAGATATATTAAAAAACAAGTTCCGAAAAAAGGTTTAAACTTACATGTGTCCCCGCCGCGTGCTCCCGTCCGAAAATCTGAAAAATCTCGGGCGGCCGCAAAGGATCATGGGGCGGGCGCATGCACAGTACAGATCTTAGGCCGGGAGACAGGAGAGACACAAGGTAAGTCAATGGAGGCAGCGTGCACCCGCACAGACTCCGTGGCACCAGAAGTGCCAGGAAGAGAGAGGACTCAGCGCTTGATCGGAAACCGGCACCAGCGCTGGAGGGACTCCTGAAAACTACAGGAAAGAAGAAGATGATCGGATCAAGAGGCATCATTTAAAGGAGAACTATGAGGGGGGGAGGGGGAGTGCTTTTCACTCACCTCCTAGTTCTAGCCGACCTGTGACAATGAGACTGTCACAGGTCGGCTCAGTAGATCGGGAGGTGAGGGAACACATACCGGCGTTCGCTCACCTCTCCATCCTGTCACGGCTCTCTGCCGTGACAGGGGAGGGGCTGGACTCCCTGCTCCGATCCGCCAACGCTGACTGGAGGAGCGGACGGGGGAGGGGGCGGGTACAGCTGGCTCTGCCTCTAGATAGGCAGAGCCAGCTGTCAGTCACGCAGCTGGGCGGATCCCGGCACAATTGTCGGGATCTGCTTCAGCTGCAGCGTCTCAGTATACCGCGAGCTGTAGCTCCCTATATACTGAGCCTTGGGTGACGGGAGGATGCTAGTTTGTGTCCTCCCGTTACCCTAAGGAGAACTATGGGGAAACCCCATAGTTCTCCTTTAAGGTGAGTCCTTACACTAGCATTGGGGGGAAATATCCTTTAATGGTATAAATCCAGTAACACTTGCAAGGCAAATATCTGACTTTACTGTCATCCACCTTGGCTGCTTTTCTATACAGTAATGAGACCATAAAACGTAAAGTGTTACAGACCTCGTGTATCTGAATGAAGCTTTGTCTGTTGTGTTTAGAATAGGACAGCGGACCTCATCAGCTCTGTCTCTTGTGTGCCATGTCGCTGGACATCCGAGACTGGAATCCGATGTCTGAACGATCCAGCAAACAAATCGGGGCAAAACGTTAAGTTTTTAATAATGGTTGAAATAACATTGAGAGAACAGTTCCTTTTTGCACTTCTCTGTCACTCTTGCATGCGCCTCATTCTTTTTCTTTAACCTTCAGCTTTTTTTCTTCCGACCAAATGCCAATTGTGACACCCTGGCATTGCTCACGGGTCTTAAGCCTTGTCCCATATGTTGTTGACATTCTGTCCCACTTCTCTCTGTAATGGTTATTATAACAGTGTATCTGTTATAATATTCCATTAGGAAGAAACTGTTCCAGCCTGCCGACCGGCCAATAGAGATAGCCGGCCAAAACAAGAGGCCACGAGCGGATGAGGTTGAGAGAGTTGTAAGAGTGAGAGGCACATTGAAATCTGGAGTGATCACACACAGGCTTGCCACCCATCATCCTCTGTTCCCTCACCTTTTTTATTATTATTATACAGGATTTATATAGCGCCAACAGTTTACGCAGCGCTTTACAATATAAGGAAGACATTACAATCACAATACAATTCAAGACAAGATGGTAAGGAGGGCCCCGCCCCTGAGGGCTTACAATCTAAAAGGGAGGGGGAAGTGATACATGAGGAGGTAGCTGTGTGGTGATGAATTGTTTGAGGATGTGATGGTTGAGCAGTTAGGTTGAGGTGGGATCGGCTTCCCTCAAGAGATGAGTCTTTAGGGATCGCCTAAAGGCAGTCAAGGTGGGAGACAGACGGACAGGTTGAGGTAAAGAGTTCCATAGGATTGGAGCGACTCATCATTACACGGTGCCAGGCTTCCTGATTGGCCGGCTTCCTGACCAATCAGGAAAAACGGGTAGTGCGTCATTACACGCTGCCCAGCTTCCTGATTGGCTGGGTAGCTGGCTTCATGCTCTCGTCACAGGTGACGAGGGAGCATGGAGCCGGCTTGCCGGCCAATCAGGAAGCCAGGCAGTGTGCAATGACGCGCTGCCCGGCTTCCTGATACAGGAAGTATCGGGGTAGGCATCGGAGCATTTGGGCGAGAACGAGTACTCGCCCAAATACTTGTTATCGGCACTGATACTAGTATCGGTGCATCCCTACTTTAGACCATATGTTTCCTTTTGCATGTCTATATTTCTTTTGGAGCAATCCTGATATTGTAGAGCGTACTTAGGGAATCCTTTATTCGTTTTGATGAGTTTAATCCAGAAGAGAAAATCATTTCAGGGAAATAACCTAGCGATGCCTTTAATCACTTGATTTGAGTCTCCAAATGAATGTTCTTGTTGATGAATATGGTGGAATTGGTGGAGCATCTCTAATCCGGCGTGTCATTGCCACTCAGAAACCAAACCCCTTTATACCAACACAAGTCAAACCTTTGGCAGGAATTCTCATTAAATCAAAGCTCTTTTAAGTCTATAACATGGCTCATCCAGCAAAACGGCCAGCCTAGTGCCATATGAATGTCTGAAAAGGTTAATTTGTCATCGTTTCTTTAAAAAAAACCTATGACTTAGAATTCCAAATTCTAGGTGGAATGCCATATTTAAGTTTCCTTCTTAAGCCATCATTTAAAAAAGCCACAAGCTCCTTTGGAAGAGCAGATAGCCTCGATGGTGATTCATAGCTTTGTTTTTCTTGGCGGTCGGCGTGATGGATACTTGCCGTCCAGATGGATTTCTGAGATGCTCTGGAAAGGGCTTATGTAACAGGATGTCTAGGGAGCATTTTATAAAATATGTAACTGTATAAATATGAAAGTGCATGGGCACACACTTCTGTTTATATAGGTGCCTCGGTAAACACATATTTATCTGCCGTTCAAAAACACACTTATCCTCCCTAAGAAGAGAGAAAAATCTGCACGGACGCACACGCCGTCGGCGCACGAAAGAGGAAATATCTTGTGCGCAAGTCGAAGTTAGGACTTAAGCTGGTGTGTTTGGGAGAAGGCATTCATTCAGCAACTGTAATGTCCACACTTTCTCCTTTTAGGTTGCTTTTAAGTCTCTGCCAGGGCAGTTTGTCATCTTCATTATGATATTAAGAAAACCCTTCTGTAAACTGGAGCTTACGGAACAAAAACGCGCTTGTGTGAAGCAGCATTTTGTAATGTTTGCAACATTTTATGTCATCATTTGATGTAATGTCAAATATTTGCAGCTACGTTTCTTGGGCAGTCTCCTTCTTCCCCAAATTTTTCCGTTTGCAAATATAATTCAGTTACAGTTGTAACGTTATGAGCAACTTTAAGGCCTCATTCACACTGCCGCGCGTATTGTACCATATGCAGCATATGCAAATAAATGGCTCCATACACATAGCTGCGCGTGGAGCCGTATATTTGCGTGTATATATACACACGTACATACGCGCATGTACGCATATATACACAATATACAATTTTGCCTTTGCGTTGTGTGTGAATGAGGCCTAAAGCTGAAAGTGTTAAGCCCTACATTTTTAAATACAGTTATAGTAGCTGACCGAGGCATCTTCCTTGTCTGCTGCTTCTTCTATAAAAGCCTTCCTTTGATCTTGATTGAGGCGATTCAAGTTTTGCTGCCCAGGTTTTCCCTTCTCAGGTATCTCCATTCCCTTCTAGGGTTGTATGGAATCACCCTTGCATGCCTGCTCCCAGGAGAGAGACTCCAGGCCTATGTTGGGACACTGACTATGCCGGCTTGCAAAGGCAGCCAGAGATGACTAGGAGGGGCGTGCATGTACGGCATAGGCAGCCAGAGGAGTGCACATGTAAGGCATAGGTAGCTAAAAGACTTTAAGGGGTGCGTATGTATGACATAGACAACCAGAGGACTTGAAGGGGAACACATGCACAACATAGACAGAGGACTTGAATGGGGAACTCATGTACAGCACAGGCAGTCAGCGAAGTTGAAGGGGAACTCATGTACAGCACAGGCAGCTAGAGGACTTGAAGGGGAACTCATGTACAGCACAGGCAGCTAGAGGACTTGAAGGGGAACTCATGTACAGCACAGGCAGTCAGAGGACTTGAAGGGGAACTCATGTACAGCACAGGCAGTCAGAGGACTTGAAGGGTTGCACATGTACATCATAGGCCGTCAGAGGACATTCAGCTGGGCACGATCGGCACCTCATACAAGAGATCCATTGGCTCTATAGCAGGCGGATCGCTTCTATGTAAGCAAGCATTGATGCCTGTTTTTAAATTATGACAGTTTCCCGCTTGCGGGCACCCTCGGCGAGTGGGCGGGGCTAACAGGCCGTCTTTAGATGGCCTGTTACATCCAGGAAGCTCCTGGCCGGTTGTTTAATTGCAATGGCCGGCCGGGAGGCGGTTAATTAGGCTTATTATAAACCTCTGTCTACTATCCTCTATCTCCAGCCACCTCGGCCATCGGTTAGGTAGAGTTCACCATGGGTTTTCTAACGACTTATAGAAGCCAATCTCTCCTATATAAAAAATTATCTGTTGATTGAAAACACCATGTTCTCAGACGTGGACATATCCGTTAAGCGGAATTCATTACAACACTTGAAATCGGTTCCCTCATCCCGTCCAGCAACATCAGATCTCTGGCACTTTATATGACGCTTGGAATGTAAATGGAACTTTCTTCACCCACGGGAGAGCAAGAAGGATTGCACGTGTCCAGAAAGATACACATTGAGATTAATTGTATTTGAACAGAGAAGGAATCCCCTCCAATCCAGGGGAAAGGGTCCCTAAGCTTTCTAGAGTAGGGGCCGACACTGGGCCCAGGTAACTGTGGGGTCACCATGTGGAGGGGCTACCGGGCAGGCAGAAATCTTCAGGTCAGGCTGTAATTAAACATCTGCGTAAGATTTATATGACAAACACACAGGAAAGCCGGGCTTTGGTTGCTGGGGCTTAATGATGACTTTACATGTTATATAACTGTAGAGGGGACACTTGAAAACACATCACTCAGCCATGAATGTAATCAAAGTGTCTCCGCAGCTATGTAGGAAGTTGCAGCATTGTTATAACATGTTATGGAAGACCCCTGTGATGTGTCAGCAGACCTACCCAGTCTCTGGTAGTTTGTCAGAAACCTTTACATTGTGTTTAAAGAAGCCACATTTAATTTTAGTTTTAAAATGAAGTAAGGGAGTAATATTGCCCCGTCAGTGTCCCATTGGGGAGATTTCCCTTCCTCTTCTGTCTGATAGCCACAACAGGAAGTGAGTGGAAGTCCCTGGTGGTCTCCAGAACTGGTGTCCCCATTGGAAGATTTCCCATCTATTCCTGTTCTGTTGACAACTCAGAATGTCGGATTCACTTTCAGTGATAACGGTCATCAGGACAAATGGGGGGGGGGTTGAGTCTCTGCACAAGAAGAGACAGTAGCAGTGAGTGGTCTTTATCAAGGGAGGGGGCAGAGACAAGACCAGTCACTCTGCACAAGGAGAACAGCAGTGAGCGGTCTTTATTATAGAAGGGGGGGGAGAGACAAGACCAGTCACCACGCACAAGGAGAGAGAGCAGCAGTGACCGGTCTTTATTACAGGAAGCTCGAAGTCTCACACGGGATTAGTGCACAGATCGGGAAGAGATCCACAAAGCTCACAGAGATTCAAGAAGAATACACATGACTCTTGTATGAGGACGATATCTGCTGATCCCAGAAAACTCCACTTTTGTTGATCTAAATGTTGATACAATGCTGAAAATGTTACTATTATCTTAGTGTTTTCTTCAATTGTAGAAATCCATTCTCTTGCTCCGGTGTATGGCTCCCTGTTGTACCCTCTGCATAGATTTTAATGTTTACAGAAGGTGTAGCAGAGACGTACTCGTGTGCTTGAGGACAGACGTGCTCGCGCGCTGGAGGATAGACGTGCTCGCGCGCTGGAGGATAGACGTGCTCGCGCGCTGGAGGACAGACGTGCTCGCGCGCTGGAGGACAGACGTGCTCGCGCGCTGGAGGACAGACGTGCTCGCGCGCTGGAGGACAGACGTGCTCGCGCGCTGGAGGACAGACGT
>NW_017306733.1:298881-342607 GCF_000935625.1 Nanorana parkeri
GAGGACAGACGTACTCGCGCGCTGGAGGACAGACGTACTCGCGCGCTGAGGACAGACGTACTCGCGCGCTGGAGGACAGACGTACTCGCGTGCTGAGGACAGACGTACTCGCGCGCTGGAGGACAGACGTACTCGCGCGCTGGAGGACAGACGTACTCGCGTGCTGAGGACAGACGTACTCGCGTGCTGAGGACAGACGTACAAGGCTGAAAACCGCACACGGAAGCTGTAAACACAAATGGATGGCTTTAGGTGGCAGAATTCTTATATCAACGAGAAGTTTGAAGTCATCCAGATTTATAGAACGGCCCCTTAAAAATCAGAATAGCTTTCATGTGTGAGTGATTTATAATTGGACGAAACCCAAATCTTCATTCTCTTCCGCTCTAATCTGTTTTTGGAGGCGGCGATGGTGCTGGAAGCTTTCACACGCGGTGCACTTTGCACTTCAGTCTTGCTCGTCCTTTAAACATTCTTGCAATTCAAGGCCTTTAATATTTCCTCAGGGTGTCGTTTTGCACGTACTTATCTTCTCCTTTTTTTTCTTTTATATATATACGTTTTAGATTTAAATACTCGCAAAGGCAATTTTCAGCGGAATGAAGCAGCACAGCTTGAATTGCAATTTGCCGCCAGACAGAAATTAAAGCTCGGGGCTTACAAGTCTGTTCTCTCATAAAAACGGGCAAATAACATTTGTTAATGCTGGCAGTGGCCGGACCATCTATTACAGCCACACCTTGTGTCATGGCAAGCCGCTCCGCTCTACCGTCTGCAGCTTGGCATCTGCCGGGAGCCGGCTTTGGCCCTAACCCTCGCTGTGGAAAGGGTGATCTCTGTGGATCCGGCTTGTTTTTTATACACAGTCAGTCTTGGTAACTTTATTCTTTGCTGTGCGGGGGGAAATATACTTTGCATTTAAAGTAGTATTAAACTCTCCATCTTTTTTTTTTTTTTTCCAATAAAGAAATCCAGATCAAAGTTATTTCTTTATATATTCGCCCAAGCACTTACAGTCATCATGTTTCCTAATAGCTTGCTCCAACTCTCTTCCTTGAACTTCCTGTCCAGGACAAGGGCTTCCTTGAACTTCCTGTCCAGGACAAGAGCACAAGGGACAGTACAGTCTATAGGAGCCATCCATCTGCTAGCTTGGACTGGAGGGACGAGTGGGGAGCAGAAAGCATTGAGGCGGTTTGCCTGGCTGTGCCCATGTGTTTGTGGAGACACACACAGCTTACAAGCACACACTAGGGTGGCTCCATAGGACCCTGCAAGGGAACGGAGCCACCCTAAAACAGGATATCAGGACCAGAGCTCAGGTGACTAGCTGATTTTGCAGGAAGCATTGATTTAATCAACATTTTAAATAGATCAAAAACATTTTGACTTTAATATCACTTTGCACGGGATCTGTCATTAACTTGACAAGTTCGCATGAATAAACGTGTCGCAATATATAGCAACAGGAACTACGGCTTTGCAAGATTCTCACAGCCAGGAGAGAGATGCTTCATGGGTTTTGTAGTTTCACCGCAGCTGGAGGGCCGGAGTTTGGACATCCCTGCCCTAGACTGAACTAAAATAATCTAATAGTATATGGCCGGCTTTAAAGGGATCTGCACTGCAGATATACAGGTTCTAGAAGAACTCGCTGCTTGCTGTCCTCGTTTTATTCTTCTTCATAGACAGCAGTGATATCCCACAGCCTCCTCTTTCTCTCCTGTGACTACTACATTGTAATTTGAATCTTTCCATCCCGGTTTTAAAGTGCACCGGTGCCCAGACTATGGACATTCACCTATTAACATATTCTTAATAAACAGTAATCAACAAGCACTCACTCACCTCTCTAGCTGCTTTTCATGTGACGTTATTCAGTTGTATGCGGCCCATTGCCAACAGCTTAGAATCACCAGCTGTGTGTTTACATTAGAAAGGCTGGCTGGTGCCAAGATTTGTTCCCATAGAAATTAAATGCTTTGATTTTAATGGCCGTGCTGTGAACTTTCAAACTTAATTCCTCCACAATGTCTATAGAAACCGAGAAGAACGAGTGTTTGTTTTAATGTTCTTCTTCGGCTTGTTCAGAACATGTCAATACTTTGGTGCGCACGTTCTGGCAACAGGTTCAGTTTAAGTCCCGGGATTAGTTATTACCTCCAGCCCTACATACATGTGTCTTTATTTTAGCTCCGCTGGCGATAGCCAAGTGATAATTAAAAAAGTTTGAATGTTCATAATTACAGCCACTTTGCCTAATGGCTCACAGCTTGCTCCCTCATTTGATATGTTGCGTCATGGCCTGTTTGTCACATTTCACATGCGTGTAAACCTCGGAGTTGGATCCTCTGAGCAAATGGACCTGTTCTGGAGCATGATTTTGGATATGGATCGCTCATCGACAGTAAAAAGTTTTATGTGTTCTGGAGTTGCCTCTGTTTTCTCTAGCGGCACATGCTGTGCGCACATCATTACTAGCTCAGGATTTAACTTATTTCAGGATCTAGAAGTCATCTGCAAATGTCTGACCTCACAAGTAATTCTACTTTTGCTGGGATGTCATCTCTCACTTAGCGAGGCTGAATTCCATTTAAAAAAACGCTTTCTGGGCAAACATGAACAATTTACATTTAAATTGACTTTAACCCCTTCATGACCCATGACGGGATAATCCCATCATCAGTCCTCAAGGGGTTAAATGAAAGCCGCCGGGACTTTGTTCACATTTGTAAAGCCGGCGACCGGCTGTACAGTAGAAGGGATTCTGGGGACTCAGCTGTCATCAGATCACTTCTACGATCCGGTAAACTGGCCGCAAATTTCTCTTCTTATTTCATTTAACTCCCATCTTAATTTTCATACCGATCCTTATTGGAACTTTTATAGTAGGGATGCGCCGATATATTGGCCACGAAAAACATATCGGCCGAAAGTGGCACTTTTGGCAAAATGCCGAAAGTGCAATTTTCTGGTCGAAATAGCGGTGCATCTGTTCTTTCTCTCCTACCCGCTGATTGCTGTACTGTGTCCCAGCGGGGAGGAGAGAAACTGTCACAGGCGGCCGATCACTGCAGGAGGAGAGCGCTGTGAGCGGCCGGCGTCTCCCCGCACCGCTCAGCCTCCTATCACAGTCCGGCAGAGCGGTGTGGGGGCAGAAACAGCAAGCGCTGTCACAGGAGGCTGAGCTATCCTCCCGCAGCACTCGATCAGCCTCCTGTAATAGTGAGTCAGGAAGGAGAGCGAGTACAAGCAGTCAGAGATCAGTGATCGCTGAGTGTTTGTACATAATTGAGGACAGAGTATGGTTACTATATCCTCAATTATGTATGGGAAGTGATCTACATCACATCTACATCACTTCCTGTTCATTCATGATTGAGGATATAGTAAACATACTCTGTCCTCATGTTATGAATGATAAGGAACACTCAATATAGAGGATTCCTGTTCATTGATAACTGGGGCTGCAGAAAAAGAGATTTGAGGACTCTGTGTGTCTCTGAGGACTTTGTGTCCTCAATCTCTTTTTCTATTTTAAGAGCGAAATATCAGAGGTCTGTTTAGACCCCTAATATTTCCGCAAAGCCCCTAAAAGTAAAGTAAAAAATGTAAATATTTAATAAAAATGAATAAATAAAATATAAAAAAAGTTTATAAAAATTAAATCAAAATAAAATATAAAATATTTAAAAATATTTGAAAAAGTTAGAATAAAAAATAGTTTTGGTTTCGGCCTGACATTTTTTTTTTCATCTCGGTTTTGAAATTTTCATTTTGGTGCACCTCTAGTTTTATAAGTCACATAGGTAAAAGACAATTAAAATCCCTTTGATTGAATCCCAGGATAGTCACTTGTGATATAATAAAAGTTGCAGTATTGTCAGCTTGCGTCATTGTACAAGTGACATCTCCACTTCAATCCCAAACAGCCATTCTGTAATTATCATTGTAGCACAAAGTTGTGTTTCAGCTGAAGATTGTCCTTCGTATCAGTTGTGGCAAACCATCATTTGGCTTCCACCCAACCATACCCCGCCTTTTGCCTAAGGCTGGCCTTCCGCCATACACTTCAGACATTACAAGTCTCCGGGGTCCTCGGCTAGACGGTAATGAGGACAGTTACGGGGTTTAGGTCGCTGTTCCCATATATTGCAAGCTCGCACTGCAGAAATTGATGGCGTAGGCCCCCTTGGCGGTAGTCTGCATGCATCTTCTGGGAAGCTTGGCCGCATCGCTATGGCATCCACAAAACACGCAGTGGTGAACGTCGTGCCAAATAGGACAGTGGCCAGCAGTAGCAAAGCATTTCTTCCAATAATATTCACATTTTTGTCTCTTCATCCATTCCCATTTTAAAGAACTTTTAGATGATTATTATTCATTAAAGTGACACGAAACTCAGACGTTAAAGGAGAACTATGAGGTGAGCGATTTTCACTAATTCTCATAGTTAGAGCCGACCTATTACCTACAGCGGAGATGTTATGTAGTTCACAGAAGATAGCTAGAAAAGCTGATACCATTGTTGGAGGGTTCCATTCATAGTAATCACAAGGACATGTGGGATGATCTATTTGGACTTGTAGAAAATGTATCTTTAAAAAAAAAAAAAGAAAACAAATGCGGCCGTCACATCTAAGGATTTGTAAGCTGCAACAAATTATCTTTTTGTTTTTGGGTTTATATATCCTTTAATTGTCCTGCACATGCAATTTATGACTCTCGGGGAAGAAAACAAAGCTTTTATTGTTTTATTTTTTTTGCATGCTTTCTTGTTTTATTGAACGTTTTCTGCCAGACTGATCCTGGCCTGTGTAAATCTCCTCCCGTATTAAATAGCTTTTTTTTATTCCCTCCAAGACCAAATGGTTTCCAGCAGCATCTATCTCTCTGGATCCCTTGTGTCAGGCCGATTTTGGGGCAGAATGTCAGCAGCCAGAGCCCATTTGTCGGCTTTTCTGGCCGTTTCTCACCGCTTTATCGCCGAGTATTATCCCGGCTTGTTTCCTGGATCTCTTCACTGTCTGCTTGCTGAGATTATTCCCCCATTTGTCATATTTCATCGCGTTTTGCTGATTGCAGCCTGTTAGCGTTTTCCAGGATTCGTAATTGGGTTCCCTTATAATTTGTCATTTCCCATCTCACTATCTGTCTGTGCTTTTCCTTCTTTATAAATTTCTTTGTGTTTATGATGGGAATCTTCGCCATGGAAGTGAATGCAGGAAACGCACAAGTACAAATGTTGCATTTGAAACTGATTTGGGGGGCACAGCTGACCTAAAGATTTTAATCTCCTGTTGTGTTCAAATTTTTAAAGACACAATACAAAAATACCATCAGCGGAATGTGTTATTTTGTAGACTGGAGTATTATGTGTTGTATGTAAAAAAAACACAAGACCAAACAAACTTGCCTGGTGAAATTGAATACTCACTGGGGCGTCTCCAGATGTTTCTGCACAATGAGATTCATGCATCTTTCACACCAGACACAGTGCGTTTCCGGCACGATTCTGGCCTGAATGCACTGCATCGCATTGCGGCCGGCTCACTATGTTGTGGGGCAGGAGGGGGCGTGGTGGTCCATTGAAGTGAATGGCACTGCCCTCCGGCAGTGGACCGCACTGCCCTCCTGCAGCAATGTGATCGGCCACATGGAAACGCAAGGCACACAATGCCTGCGGCGCTGGTCCGAACAAAATAGTGCTTGCAGCATTTTTGTTCGGACCAGACCGTAGGCATTGACGTGCCTTGCGTTCTCATGCGGCCGAAGGGTGTGGCTACAGTGCCATTCACTTCAATGGACCGCCCTCCCCTCCCCCACAACATAGTGAGCCGGCCGCAATGTGTTGCAGTGCGTTCCGGGCAGAATCGGGCCGGAATGCACTGTGTCTGGTGTGAACGAGGCCTAAGTGTTAAGTATGTAAGCCCTCAGGGGCGGGGCCCTCCTTACCATCCTGTCTTGAATTGTATTGTGATTGTAATGTCTTCCTTATATTGTAAAGCGCTGCGCACACTGTTAGCCCTATATACATCCTGTATCATAATAATATGAGGACCATATCATAAAATCTAAATTAACCTCAAGGTGACCATAGACTGGAAGATAAATATAACTGCAGGACCAGCTTGCAAGTAAAACCTTTTATCAATATGTGTTCCAGCTAATTTACATGGAGAATCAAAGAATAAAAAGATGGAGAGCGGGGGGCGGGGACGGAGCGCTGAATGAGATGGGGACGGAGCAGAGGGCGTGACGGAGCGAGGGGCGTGGTGCTGTGACGAAGCGGGGGGCGGGGACGGAGCGCTGAATGAGATGGGGACGGAGCAGAGGGCGTGACGGAGCGAGGGGCGTGGTGCTGTGACGAAGCGGGGGGCGGGGACGAAGCGTTGAATGAGATGGGGACGGAGCAGAGGGCGTGACGGAGCGAGGGGCGTGAGGCCGTGACGGAGCGAGGGGCGTGGAGCAGTGACGAAGCCGGACGGTGGAGCTGTGACAGGCTCTGTCACCTCCCCCAGCCTCTGTCCCCGGCGGCCGATGCTCGTTCCCATCACAGGAGTTCTAGCAACAGTGCTATGCTAGAACTCCTGTGTTGGAGGTGACAGGGTCAATAAAGAGTACCTGTCACCTCCAAATGCTATTACACAGGGGATTATTATTCCCTGTGTGATAGCAATACAATAAAAAGTTTTTTTTTTTAAATAGTTAAAAAGAAAAAGTAAAAAATATTAATTAAAAATGCAACTAAATAAAAATGTTTTAAAAAAAGGCGATTAAGTAAAAATAATAAAACAAATGAACATTTTTTACAAAGTAAATAAAAACAGAAAAAAATAAAACCAGCCCCACGCGAATAAACGCGCAGTTTATAAAATCAGTAGCAACTGAAGGCAGAGGCAACTATTTATGATAATAAAGAGTAGATGCATAGTCCTATACAACCGGCCTTTGAGGGTAACCATACTGCTGATGCGGCCCCCCGATGAATTTGAGTTTGCCACCCCTGTTCTACCCCATAGTGTGGGAGGGTCTGGTCTGCAGTGCCCACATCGCTACCTGATGACTCACAGGCTGCCTGTTGGCTTTTAGAAGGGCCCATTGTGGGGTCCTGCAGAACTGAGCGATGGGTTGACTTTTTCGGCATCCTCAGACTACCAATAGCCTGAAGATGAGGTAAGTGGCAAACAGGCCCCTTTTTTTCTAGAATGTTTCTGTGCATGGTTTGTAATAATATATGTACAAGGCGGCAGCCATATTTTCTCATTACACCCTCAGGCGCTGCTTCCTGCTTTGCGTTGCTACTTTTTGTTGTACTTTACTGCTGTCAGTGAATCAAGAAACCAGACAGAAACTTAAAGTGCAGGTTAAAAAATAAAACAGTTTTATAGTAAAATAACAAGAAACAAAATGGCAAAAACAATGGAGATTGTCCAGCACCGTAGTTGGCGCCAAGCCAGAAGGTAGTAAGCTGAATCAGGTCAGGGAACACTGAGAGCAGGATGAACGGAAACAATAGCTGGAGTCAGGAACCAGGAGATCAGTCAGCCAGAGTCAGGGTCATACACAGAGAACAGGAACAATGGCAGAGCACTTGGTAGATCTGAACACATGCAAGGGCGAAGACTCAATAGACAAGCTGATGGTTAAATAGTGAACTGGTGTTGCGTCATCACTGTAAGACAGGAAGTTGCCAGAAGTTTGTCAGTAGTTGCAGAATGATGATGTTTATAGGTTTGGTTATAAGAGGAATGAACAAAGTCAGACACACTACAACAGAAGACTGGTTGCACCTCAACAAGATAAGCAAGGGTAAGAGACCCTGACAACTGCTCCTTCTCACAACGCAAGTCTGTGAGCTGTCTGACTCAATGCATTTTGTCTGTGACTGATATCTTATCTCGTCACTTGTTAGGCAGAGTCGGAGAGATGCCACTAAGAGTTCAGAATATTTGTATAATCTGTAAATCTGGAAATGTGGCAACATTGTAGTTGCGGTATCGAGAATAAAAAGATTTAGTTATTCTTGTGTTACATAAGTTATGCAACATTTCTGGATTCCAGCACGTAAAATATTTTGTTGTCAGGTCCGCTGTAAGTTAAAACCCCACCGCTTTCCTCCAGCCGTCATCTGCTCGCAGCAAATGAAATGTTACGCTAATAGTACATGACGGTTTTGCTTTAAACGCTGCCATTACCTTTGATACATGGTGCTGTCAACGTGGCGGCTTCGGGGCCAAAAAAAAAAGCTCTTCCCGTGTCCAGTGTTTTTTTTCTCGGTTTGGGTACATGAAGTCATTATTTTATTAGGACCAGGCTACCAGCGTGTGGCTCTAAAAACAAATGACCGGCTCTGTAAGGAGCTGGATAACGCTCCGGTTAAGAAATACAATAAGTCAATGTCTGCTCGTTGGATGCGCCCAGACCTCTCCTTTATATTACACGACGGCTTGTCGTGCCACCGAGGACAGTTTCAGCCTTGTGTTTAGGTAAAGCGTGTTTCAAGGATAGATCGCTGTTTGTTTGCAGCTGGAAGCGGCTTCTCCTGGCTCTAATAATGTCCCTATTTGACGTACTCGGATTCAAATTAATGTGACCTCCTTCTGCAAGTCTCCATCCTAGAAATGTGTGCTAACTGTGTCCTGAAATATTGCCAAATACATTTTGGAGCATCTAAAATACGAATTAATGTCAATCTGAGGTGCTGAGCTTGTGCTGGGTTCACTTGAACTTCATTTTTACCTGAAGTACAGAAATGATTCAACTTTGTTTTACAATGTTTTCCGGCAGATACATTTTAAAGCTGAACTCCCGACACAAAGATACCTATATGTATGGAAGGCCGTCGCTGTGCTTACCTTCATTGCAGGTGTTATTCCTGGAACATTGCCCTTGTAGGTATGTGGTAGCGCTGGACCAGTCATTGGAATTGTTTTCAATGTAAATCTAAAAAAGTGGGGCGTGTACTTGTGTGGACCTAGTTATGGTCCAAGTCTGCTGCCCCTCTGGTCCTGATGGGTGGGGTAAACGTTCATCAGAAGATCAAATCCTGGATGTGCGGTTAGGAGCCCCCCACTAACAACAAAAAAAATGATTCGCCCGGGTTGCCTATTTGAACAGATGTGTCAGATACAGCCAATGCATTTCGGGGGAATTGAATACCCCCTTCTTCATGGCTTCAGTACCAATATGTAATGGAATCAGGAAGAGCGATACTTTGTAGCCTGAACTAGTGCTGGATTAGCGCTGAATGTCAGCATGACCCATTTGCGGTTCGGACCACTGGTTGAAAAAAAATCCTCTTTCTTCCAAACTTCCTGTTATGGGAGATGCTCTGCTATGGCTCTCCCTCTGCTATATTATTATTGTTCAGGATTTATATAGCGCCAGCAGTTTACATTTTAAGTAAGACATGACAATTACAATTCAAGACAAGATGGTAAGGGGGGCCCTGCCCCTCAGGGCTTACAATCTAAAAGAAAACCTGTTTGATTGGCAGTCCTATGCAATGCATTCTAGTGTGATTGGCTCACCATGCTTCATATTTTAGGCTTGCATGCAGCATATTGTGGGAAGGTCAGATAAAGATAGATTTCAGGTTCACTTTTTAACCAATTCAGGACTGCGTAACTTATATAATCGGCATGGTACTGAATCGGTTATACCAAGATCATGGCTGCTGCAGCAGCGCCGAGCTTGGTACCATCTTTTACAGCTGTCACAAGCAAGCATTTGGGAGGCTATAGAGCAACCCAATCACTTGTATGGAGCTGGGGAGGGGTTTGAGTGTGCCCACCTCTGCCCCTTGGCATGGACCAAGCTAAAGGGAAGCTCTTCCTTTGTCCTGCATTGACAATGCACAGGTTCACCGTTAGGACCCATTTATACCTGAGTGTTTTGTATGTATAATGCTTAGGCACCACAGCGCTCAACAGGAGGAATTTTGTGGTTTTCAGTGGCCGTTGTTCACATCTGAGCATTCTGTCACTCGTAACAAAAAGCCTGAAGCTCAAAGAAGTACATGCGCTTCTTTTGGGGCGTTTTGGGCCCCAGTAGACTTCAATGGTCGTTTTTTAGGCGTTGTCTTGCTTAGTAACTAGCTTTTTATTGGCTAATAATAATACTAAAAAAGATGCAAGCCTTAAATGCATGCTAAAATACGTGTACAAACACTCCAAAAAAAACGAGGCTCAGCTTAAGTGTGAATGGGGCCTAAAAAGCTTTTAACAGCCTTCTGGATATTTCCCAGACTTCTTCAGACATATGGTCTGTATTTAGCTCTCCCAGACTGGGACTGAAGGGTTCTTAGAGGACTTTGGTAAACCTGATCAACTCTTTATATGCTCTTCTGTGTAGCGTTTACAAGCCGTCCTTAAAAATGCCAATGCGTACTGGGCCCTACACAGCAACACATCACAGAGATCTGCAAACATCTCTCCCTATACCAAACTAACTGCATTTGGCTTCTCTTCACACTCCTGCATGACCCTGTAGTATTGCCGGCCTCACCAGCTCTCAATCTTCAGTGATTTATGGCAGCAGTTACTCAAAATAATGTAAAGTAGACACATATGTGAATGCTGTCTGTGATTGTGGACTGAAGGCGCAGAAGGTTTATTTTAATGCAGTTTAATATAAAATGACCAGAAAAGATTGATTTTACGCACCAGACTTGTGGGATTTGCTGCAGAGCATAGCTGGTAATTGTTATCCCTTCAGTTCCTCTCGAAGTATCACTAACCTGTATTCTCCTTTTGATATGTGATCTCTGTACTGTCACATTGCTGCCCGACTTTGGTATTCAGAGTTGTGTAATATCTACACCTGGAATCTGTTATGATTCCTACTGTCAGACATAACATGAATCTGATAGCACCAGAAATATGGCATGCCATAATTGAAGGGTCAATACAGCAAACGAGGGCCGGAGTAGCTGCAGGAAGCTTCACTTTGAGGCCTGGGAGTAGCTGCAGGAAGCTTCGCTTTGAGGCCTCGGAGTAGCTTCAGGAAGCTTCACTTTGAGGCCTCGGAGTATGCTGCAGGAAGCTTCACTTTGAGGCCTCGGAGTAGCTGCAGGAAGCTTCGCTTTGAGGCCTCGGAGTAGCTGCAGGAAGCTTCGCTTTGAGGCCTCGGAGTAGCTGCAGGAAGCTTCGCTTTTTAGGCCTCGGAGTAGCTGCAGGAAGCTTCACTTTGAGGCCTCGGAGTAGCTGCAGGGAGCTTCGCTTTCAGGCCTCGGAGTAGCTGCAGGAAGCTTCACTTTGAGGCCTTGACATGATCCCCCGATAGTGGAATGAAGTGTACTACTCCAACGTTGGAACATTTATTAAATAAAAGAGAAAGACATAGAGAGGGGAATTTTTCAAAACTGGAGCAGACACAATCTGGAGCAGTTGTCCAGGGCAACCAATCAGCTTCTCTCTTCAGTCTGCTCAGTTAAGATTTGAAAATGCAAGAAAGAAACTGATTGGTTGCCATGTACAGCTGCTACGGTTTTTGTCTGCTCCATCTTTGATAAATTCCCTTCGGAATGTCAACATTATTTACCTCTACCCCCCACCACACACCTACGCCAGAACAAAGCTTCTTCTTATGACCTCCCACAAGGGCAGAGAGTGTAATATTCGTACACAGCTCCCTCTCAGGGCAATACGTCTAAACCACCCAATGAACCGTCCAACTTTTTTCCAAGATACCCTGTGTATTGTACCATGGATTGGAACATTTTAGTGATGTCTTGTAATTGAGAAAGATTTAATTCTGAGAGCAAATATTTGGACCAAGTATCAAAAAAGCGAGCTGCCTGATCCTGAGGGAGTGAGGAGGCACGGATCTTATCAAAGAGCATGAGCCTGCATAGGAGGGGTTGTAAGCCATTCACTGTGGGATTCAGAACTAACGGCATTCTATTTTATCACTGATAACCTAAGAGTCTAGTGGCCCATTATGGGGCCAGAAATGCTGATGGATTTCAGCCATTTCGATACCCTTTTATTTATCTATCCCAGCGAGACCATTGGCATAGCTTTAAATTAACAAATCAAAACACCGGTTTCCTGTGCCGATTCACAATCACCTCTCTGACAACCCGTGCCTCTTACCTTTCCTCCGTTCAGTAGCCTCCATCTTTTTGGCACTTACAGGAGTGACAAGCATCCGATACTCTCGGAAACGTCAAATCTAAAGAACCTGACAGAGGCTGCAGAGCTGGAACAGAGGGAAAAACACCAGAGCTGGAACAGAGGGAAGGTAGAAGACACCGTCCACCAGAGAATAAGTATACTACCTCTTCTGTTGCAGACAATTCTGGCTTGTTTAGAGACCTGACATTTGAATACAGGTCTGATTTGACTTTTTGTTGCCATTCACTTCAAATCAAGTCAATAAACAAGCCAGTTTCCATAATCTCAGGAATGAGTCTATAAAACCGAGCTGGCTGTGATGAGACTAGTTCGTGGTGCGCCCTGTAAAATTTGTTGTCTCCTATAAATGTTCTAGATGCACTTTATACACCAACTTGGTAATATTTATCGGTTTTCTGTGCAACGTTGTGTTACATCATGTTCTTCGCTCTCCCTTTACACCACTCATTGTTAAATCCTTTATGGGAGTCTCCTCTCCCTCGCTGCTTTTACTGGATGGAAACACTTTGATGCCGTATAATGTATTAAGATTATTTCAGCTAATTGGCCCTGGCAGGTCCAGGAGAATCGATGGACTACATTAATCCCCATAATTATGGATTCTAATACACAGGGGCTGTCAAAGTATTTTCTGTCTTTACCGTCCATTACCATTCGTAACAGGATACACCGCAAAAATGTTCAATAATTGGAGATAAAAATAACTGCCATAGAAAACACACAGGGAGAGAGCGAGAGATACAAGCCAGAATCGCACAGTACTGCCGCATAGGCTGTAATGTGGAGATTGCCCAATGCGCTCGGAGGAAGATGTGCATATCTGGGGGGGTTATGTAATAATACTATATAATATTATACATATAATAAATGATATAAAAATAGTAATAACCACATTTCAGAGTTTGAAGTTTTACAGCTCGGTGGTTGAAAAAGGACAAAACAAAATAGAAGTTTTATTGCTGCTACCTTCTCATATCAAAGAATCTGTGAAAATAAATTTAATAGGGTAATTATGACCAAACAGTGGCTGACAAAAAAATGAATACCTTTCTCTTTGTTTTTAAGTATATAAAAATGAAATAGTGACTTAAACATACCAGTTCCTGTGAGAATCCAGATTTTTTTTTTTTTTGTAAGGAATAGAATGAAAAGTTTAGTTTTGTTATGTTTCTGATATTCATACAGCAGCTGCATATTCCACCTCACTCTTCCTAGTCACAGTCTCATCAGAGGAGCCATTCTATTTTTTTTTCCGTATGTGTGAGTGCTCTCAAGGTATCTTCCACACTAAGGGCCAATCAGACTGGTGATCGGAATGGCAGTGGCCGGAATTGGCCAGAAATTGGAATTTTTGTTACTTACGGAAGCATTTACGAATATTTTGTTGCGAATACCACAGAAAACCATATACAGATATTAATACTAAAGCTGAATCTCCTAGACCCGAATGGCATTCGGGATCCGAATTTCCAAATTGCGTCCGGGAGCTCCCGTATGCATACAGGAGATGTGTCCGAATGTCTGAATTTTGGAACATTCATCTGAATTTTTGGTACATGCTCACATCTTTGGTTTTCTGGGCTGGTGTCATCCTCCTGGGTGGTAGTGGGGAAGGAAATCCCCGTTGCTCCCAAATGCCCTTTTGTGCCCTAGCAAGTCTAGAGCACATGGTGTCTTGTTTGGATATCAGGAGCTTTGTGGCTGTGTGATGTCAGCAGATACTGCTTAAAGTTTGTTGTTGATAGTCAGACAAACGCTGTCTGATAGATCTACGCTGAAATAAGAGGGTCTGAAAGGCACAACTGCTGTGTGACACTACAAGCAGGAAGCAGAGCCTGCCTATGTAATAATACAATGTGACTTTTAATTGCAAACCACACATATAAATGGATTTTTATTAAATGCACACCTAAAAGATGTAAAAAAAGCAGAACTACACTCCCCTCCCCTTGCCAGTGCCTACATTTTCAACTGGTATTGTGGGTTTGGGATCTTTAGTCATCTTGATATGCTGCGCCTGGATCCCTTAACTCCTGTGCATAGGCAGGGAGTTTATGCATCCTGACACCCAGTAGTTGCCGATATTCCATACTGAGGGTTCCAGGTTAGCGGTTCACCCATCTTGAATGTCTTCACCTGGATGCAGTAACGCCCCATGCATGGGCAGTGAAGTTCATTCATCCGGACACCTGGCAGGTTCTGCGGTTGCACACTGAGGGCTTGGTGTCCTTGGCCATATTGATTGGTCACACATGGGTGCTTTAACTCCCACGCATGGGCAGGGAAGTTCATGTATCCCTAAACCTGGCAGGTGCTGCGACTGTTCACTGAGAGTTCCCGGTTCAGGGTCTTCGGCCATCTTTATTGGCCATGCCTGGATGCTATAACTCATGAGTATGGGTAGGGAGATTTCATTGATCCTGACACTCCGCAGGTGCTGGGATCGCATACTGAGCTGTGCATGAATACATTGTCAAGACGTTTGCGAACAGTCAGGTAAGAATCCTTTATTGCAGAAGAGACATAGTATGTCTAAGGATTCTTACCTGACTGTTCGCATATTTTAATTTCCTGTGCAAAGTTCTACTTCCACAATGGCTTTCACATGTACTGTATATCCTAAAAGATTATAGTTCCCTTTTAATAACCAAGAATCTGATCATTTGTTTCTAAGCAGCCTGACCACTCCGTGTTTGGGCAGCTTAAAGGATTTCAGTCTATTGCATATAAAGGTTCCCACTGCTGTGTATATGAGCATAGAACACGGCAGCTTCTCAGTTGGGTTCAGTGGACTAACCACGCTTCATTCAATTTTATAGGTTGAAGTGATTGAATTGTTCCCTTCTGTGCACATTTGTTTTGAAATGTTTTTTTTCCCCTTCTCCCTACAATTGGCTTTCTTTCCCTCCAGTATTTCAAATGGCGTCCTGGGACCCAAGCCACTACCAAAACAGACCATTTCACATATGAAATCTCTCAAGCTTGCAAAAATGCAAAGTTATGATTAAAGAATATGTTTATAGTCTGCCAAAGAGCGAGCTGTCAAAAGCTATAGTTTATTTCAGCTCTGTGAGTTCAAAGTTTTACGGCTACACGCCTTTGTGGCGGTGGACTCATATGGTACAAGCGTTCTGCGAAGGGGTGCTGGGCCAAGTTTGTTAATATTGGACGACTTTCGCAAATCTCTTCAAAATTCAACTTCTCGATGTGGACTGTTATTAGCCGGTCCGCATTCCCCTATACAATGACTCTTGTGTGGCAATTTATGCAAATTAATTTTGTTGGTGCGGAAATTTGCAAAAGTTTGTGTACAATGTCTGCTGAAGAGCCCAATCCAGATCCGCTGACTGCGAAACCTCCAGTTTAATTTATTTTTAGTTGTGAATGGTGGTGGTGGGGGTTGGATACCTAAATGGTACAGCAAAGGTGAGAACTTTACCTTGGCGTGGGTAAGCAAAAGTTAAGTACTTTCTTCTGAACAAAAGGGCAAGGAAACAAAAAAAACAAACACTTTCTTTGGCTAAAACTACAGTAATCATATTAAGTGTCTTTGAATAGGAACTTTTCCTTCATTTTGTTCCTTTATAAAGGCTTTGCTCCTCCGGTTCATATAAAAGCACTCCCATTTTCTGCACAATATGTACTTTTCCTTTTAGGCCTTAGTGCATAATGGTTTCTGGCTTGCGATGGGATAATTTCCTGTTGATGCTTTCCTTACTTTAATATCATGCGAAGTTCAGCGATATGAACACCTTCTCTACGAAGGAATGGGAAATGTCAGTGTGGTATAGACATGTAAGCTGCGGAAAAATTCGGTTTGGTTTGGATATTTCGTTATTTCGGCATTCTGATCCGAAATTCAGTTTGGTTCCTAATTCAGATTCAGGCGAAATTGGAATTTTTGTTACTTTCGGAAGCGTTTACGAATATTTCGTTGCGAATACCACAGAAAACCATATACAGATATTAATACTAAAGCTGAATCTCCTAGACCCGAATGGCATTCGGGATCCGAATTTCCAAATTGCATACGGGAGCTGCGCCCGGGAGATGTGTCCGAATGTCTGAATTTTGGAACATTCATCTGAATTTTTAATTCGAAACGAAACAAGTTGCATATGTCTAGTGTGGTACAATGCACAAAGGAATGGAAATCGTCAATGTGGTACAATATACAAAGCAGTTGAACATGCCAGTACGGTACAGTATACTAACTAATGGGAAATGCCAGTGTGGTACAGTATACAAAGGACTAGGAAATGGCAGTCTGGTGCAATATACAAAGCAGTGGAAAATGCCAGTATGGTACAGTATACTAACTAATTGGAAATGCCAGTGTGGTGCAGTCATCAAGCAGCCGTGTTATACAACTGAAACCTGCATAATGTGAACAGAACTCTAATGTTCCCCTGAATATCTATTTTCTACACTAAACAAGCATGTTAAAAGTATTTATTAATGCCGACAATTTACGCAGCACTTTACATATTATTCATTCACATCAGCCCCTGCCCTCAATGAGGTAACTATCTATGGTCCCTATCTCACATGCACCCACGTACAGGGCCATTTTAGAAAGGAGCCAATGAACCTACCAGCATGTCTTTAGAGTGTGGGAGGAAACCAGAGTACACAGAGGAAACCCACACAAGTACCAAGAGAACATCGTGCCCTGTCTATATAACATGTTTGACTGTTAGGTGGAATTAAAAATAAAGTTAAAAGTAGTAATTGTGGTTCTATTACTTTTCTTACACAGGTCATCTGTTCCACAAGTTCCGGATCACAGAGTCCGACTGGTATCGGATAAAGCAAAGCATTGACTCCAAGTGCCGCACAGCTTGGCGCAGGAAGCAGAGGGGGCAAAGCTTAGCGGTAAAAAGCTTCTCGCGCAGAACCCCAACAAACACTTCATACAACGCAGCCGGTAAGTCATACAGACCTGATCTTCCTCCCTGGTGCTGGACTGTGGATTCATGGGAAATTATCCAGATGATTCCATATTCCATACTGTCAATGTTCAATACCTCATATTATAACTACAATGTTTTTGATAGCAATCACTGCCTGGGGACTGTTTTTAGACGGAAGGGTTAGTTAGAAACTCTCTCATGTTTTTATTGATGCCTGTGCTCCTTCTGGTGAGATTCATCCTTTCTGTTTGTTGTGGTAATCATCGTCTCTGACAGAGAAAGAGATGGGAAACTCAACATTTTACAGTTGTCAATGGAACAGCGATAGAGAGGAATCTTTCGATGGGGACACCCGTTCCCGTTGAAAGTTGTTTAAAAGGGGATTTCTCCTTGGTTTGGAGAGTTTTACACATACTTCCTATTGTGTCTCTGTTACAGGAAGTGAAGGGAAATGCTCCACAGTAGGGCACAGACCAAGCCTAACAGAGTCCTTAACTCAAAGGTGGTCAACTTACTTGATATAGGGGACCTCAAGCGCAGTCCCCGGACATCATCAAAGGGGCACACATACTATTCAGTGAATGTAATGCTACAGATAGCTGTAAGAGACTGCAGACATGCAACAGGAAATGGTCAGAGATGGTGAACATGCTATGGGAGTTTGTTGGGGACTGGGGACATGCTTCAGGAGACACATTCATTGGGATTGATAGAGATCACTGCTATTAGAGCCCATTTCCAAATCAGCAAGCCCCCATTTGTGCTACCAATAGCCCCCTTAAAAATTGCTTGTGCCACATTTGATATTATTCTGTGCGCAAGATCAATTATAAAAGATTGTGGTAAAAAGAAAAAAAAAGGCAAAATGAACAGACAACAAAAAAATGTAACTAGTAGAACTTGGTCTAAATACTATTTTTCCTTCACTGGCCAGAGTAGTCACCAAAAACACATCTATCATCTTGGGCTCTGACTCTGCACAGTAAGTGGCCAAGGCCTGAGGGTCAGGCACCATGGTCTTAACCATTCAAGTTTGGGCTTTACATAGACTTTAAGACCATCTTTCTAAAGCACCTAGAGTAAGGCTAAAGGGCATAAAAACAGTCCACGCTCTTAGACCTCCAACAAGGCCACACTGTCTTCTTTTAATTTTTTGTAAATGAAATATATCAGTAAACATGTGTGGCTGTGGTCCTGTAATGCTTCACTAGTGGTGTTGGTACCATAATTAGCATCTGCCTTTTCTTTTCAAATTTGATTAAATCTAACAATGAAAGGACATGAAAATTGCATAGCTGTAGCTTTTAGGGCGAAAGTTGGAAAGAAATAGAAAAAAAACATCATTTTTTTGTACCATCCCTTTATTTTTAGGCCTAGAAGTGACCAATCAGCAGAGGAGATTGACCAGCCTTTGATGATTGAGGTGTTAGTAGCCAGTTCAGAGCCCAGGGCAGGTAGCATAGAGTCTCTTGTACGCCTGGTAACCTTGGCCCGTCCACTGTTTACATGGGGTATTCTTGGCTCCCGCCTATGAGTTACAGCCGTGTTGTGGAAGAGTTCTACAACTTATATTAAAAGCAGCATTTTGGAGCCTCTCCCAGAGAAATGGGGAGCAGAAATTATTCCCTGTACTGGTCTTTTTGGATGCTTATGAAGTGTAACCACTGTATCTTCAGTACAGAGGGCCAAACTCTGATTTCAGTGGAAAAGTTCAATTCTCCAAACTGTCTCCCTTCCAAGAAGCTGAAATGAAACAAGTAGGCAGAGAATTAGTAATTAAACAAGTATAAGTAGTTATGCAGTCTGGTAAAGCTAATGAGCTGACTCAGGAGTTTTATCTGTTCTACCAGGTCAGGTAAAATGCGCATCAGCCACGTTCAGCATTCAGCAGCTCGAAGGGGAGTCCTGCGTTGCCAGTCTTTGAAAAATCCCTAAATCAAGCGGGAGCAATAATTAATGATCAGATCTGATACTGCTGTGACATTATATATCTTTATTTCCAAGAGGTTTTTTTGGCTCATGTTGTAGATAGCCTTCCAGGTGTTTATCCCCAGTTTTCGACTGCGCACTTGCCATAATAAGCAGGGCCGCAGAATGTTTCCAGCCGTCTTCCTGTATCCCACAGTCACTGGAAGTATGTCAGCTATGTGTTCACACCGAGAGCTGCAGAAACATCCAGGTATTCCCGCCTCTCCTCGCCAAAGTCTTGGAACGGTAGTCCACTTTCCTGTGAAAGAGAACGATTTTTCAGCTGCTACCTTTGGGAGCCCAACATCTGCAGAATCGGATATTACTTTGAAGAGCACTTTGTACACATTAGTCACTCGGTAGAACTCCTGTTTACTTGCAGTACTGCCTAAAGAGTTCATCCATGAAAGCTGGGGCACAAGAAATAGGGGTGAAGGACCTTTTTTCAAGTAGAATCCCAGCCTAATAGTTCTTCTAGTTTTGGGTAGAGTGGGAAATTGTTAGAACCTTTCAGGTTTTTGTTGCTGTCTGCTCCTCTATTGGGTAGAGCCAATGTCACTTTGTGACCTAGTGACCATTGTCATCAGGAGCGAGAATGAAGGGAAAGATACAATTTTACAGTAGTCATCAGAACCACTGGGGGGGGAATCATCCAATAGCGACAACTAGTATAGTTACATCTGTCATAGGTAGAACTTCCACTTGGGTATATTTTCCCTGACCACCTTTCCATGTGGCACAACAGGAAATAATAAGACATTTCCCCAATCAGGGACACAGACAGTTGTAAAAATAAAGCTAACACAGATTCTAATTTTCCCCACCCCATCCAAAAGTAGATATTAGTTGTTGTTGGACAGATGATTAATCCACACATGATGGGGATTATTGTGTTTTGGCAGGAGAGAGACCTCAGGGCGCAGAGGTGGTGACCCAATTGCTCAGTCAGTATACTTTAGTCTAGCCATGTGTTCGGCTCCTCTGTCAATCACAGCTAGACACCTGGGCCTACACACTGCTTGCCATGAGCAAATGTAGATTTGATTTTTCATTAATCTCATCACAGGTGGTTTTTATATTTCTTGGACCATGTCGTTATGAATGTGGAAGATAGAAATCTAGATGCTCGTGATGCAATCTGGAATCATGTTTTCCCTGGTGGACAACTTGTTTCAGACCCATACAATCTCCAACAGACCTTGTTAGTGGATTAAGCTTTTAAAGGAAACTATTTTCTGACTGTGAACTTGGATGTTTTTCCAGAAACATCATCACTCGACAACTGTAAATCAATGCAGGCTCTTCTGATGATGTTTCTTTCAAGATGTTGAACCTCACACTGAACTAAAACTCTTAGCATGTCCTCCTTTGTTTGTGTGTAGTGTAATCTATGTATTTTGTGTATGCTAAGCAAAAATGAAGGCCAGTCACTCCGTCTCTGTCCATTCAGAGGGCAGCATATAAATGCTAACATATTACCCCAGTGTGTTTCACTACAGCTGAAATTATATGGAAGATAAAGGTTTGGGAGGAAGACATATGGAAGAGGTAGATTTGTGAGAAGAACTTATGAAAGAGTGAAAAGTAGGACACATGGAAGGCGGAGATTTCTGAGGAGGATATAAGAAAGAGGAAAGTTTCTGAGGTTAGACATATGGAAACGGTAGATTTGTGGGAAGGACGTATGGAGGAGTGAGGTTTGTGAGGAGACTATGGTCGAGTAGGGTTTGTGAGGAGAACATTTGGAACAGTAAGGCTTGGACTGAGGATGTGTTGAAGATAGAGGTTTCTGGGAAGGGCATAAGAATAAGAAAGGTTTTTGAGGTGGAAATGAAAGAGCTAGGTTTGTGGGAAGGACGTATGGAAGAGTTTGGTTTGTGAGGAGAACCTATGGAAGAGTTTGGTTTGTGAGGAGAACCTATGGAAGAGCGGGGTTTGTGAGGAGGATGTATGGAAGAGTTTGGTTTGTGAGGAGGATGTATGGAAGAGTGGGGTTTGTGAGGAGGATGTATGGAAGAGTGGGGTTTGTGAGGAGGATGTATGGAAGAGTTTGGTTTGTGAGGAGGATATATGGAAGAGCGGGGTTTGTGAGGAGGATGTATGGAAGAGTTTGGTTTGTGAGGAGGATATATGGAAAAGTTTGGTTTGTGAGGAGGATGTATGGAAGAGTTTGGTTTGTGAGGAGGATATATGGAAAAGTTTGGTTTGTGAGGAGGATGTATGGAAGAGTAGGGTTTGTGAGGAGGATGTATGGAAGAGCGGGGTTTGTGAGGAGGATGTATGGAAGAGTGGGGTTTGTGAGGAGGATGTATGGAAGAGAGGGGTTTGTGAGGAGGATGTATGGAAGAGTGGGGTTTGTGAGGAGGATGTATGGAAGAGAGGGGTTTGTGAGAAAGATGTATATAAGCATGGGGTTTGTGAGAAGGACATATGGAAGATGGAGGTTTCTGTGAAGGACATAAGAATGTGAAATATTTCTAAGGTGAACATATGGAAGTGGTAGGTTTGTGGGAAGGACATATGAAGGAGTGGGGTTTGTGAAGAGGACCTATGGATTGGACGCTGAAGGTTTCTGAGGAGAATGTAAAAAAAAAAAAAGAAAGGTTTTTGAGGTGGACATATGAAGGTTTTACAGAGTTTTGTGAGAAATGAACAGGAATGAATAAAGATTTGTAGCAGCAAAATATTTGCTATTAGAATGCTTCCGGAGGAATGATGAGGCATTATAAAGATTTACACTAGAGTTCGGTCTCATACACAAGGACTTTGCATGGCTGTCAGGAACATCTTCATCATTGGATTCACTTCCATGAGTATACAATGCCTTCATTTTATGGCAGGGTGATTTTTGTCAAAGATTAGGAGTTTGATGTATAAGGGGAATATGCTGTAGGAATATTGTCACATCAGTAGATACAGAATGTGTAGGTTCTCCTAACTTTTAAGTATGGTTCAACAAAGATTCTTGCAAGACCAGTGCTATCATGAAGATACTGCTCCTTTAAGTAGTTCACCCCATTGGTCCTGATGTACAGACCGGGAAGTGGTAGGAGTTTGGGCAGGATGGGTGTAGGCTGAGTAGAGTTGGACAGGCTCTCTGGCTTCTTGGTTTCCCCAGCTTGGCATTTGCAGATATTTGTAGGTTTGTGCCAGTATAAATGTTTCCATAATAATCGATTCAAGTCAACGTTCTTCATGTGTTTTGTTTACTGTCACTTGGTTATAACGAGTTTCTATTGAAATACAACACAATGCATTCTGGCAGGAAAATTAGCCTTTTACATTTAATCCTAAACTCAAAAAAAAAACAAATGACCAGACGGTGAAAAGTTCCAAACCACATCAGAGAAGCCAGGCCATAGATCACTGAGCCCCGACGTGTGGAGGAGACATTGACATTAAATTTGGCTACGCAATTGATTTTGACAGATTAAACTCCTCTTTTTTACGGAAAGGTGATATTAAGAAAAAAAAATAGCTGGAGAGCGGAGTTATAATTGTTTTTATGCCGTAATTGACCACTAAACCTAAAAAATAAAGATTTTTGCGTGATAGTAAAATCTTCTGTCGCTACAAATTGTAAAAACACACAGCGCGTGGTATGGAGGTACAGAAGACGGTTGTATGGTTTATAAATCTGAATTGATTGAAGAAATACTATACTAAGTGCTTCTAGACCGGACTCACAATGCCAATTTCATTTCTAAAAGAAAAGAAAACATTTTTTCTGTTTGAAAATGGAATTCCCTTATACTGTGGACCAGTACAGATAATACAGTGGAGGTTGGTTGAAGGATGTGGGGGAGGGGGTCACAGATCCCCACTAAGTGTGGTTTAGAAGATCCACAATCCTCCCAATCTTCTACAAACTCAAACTGAATTGTTATTATTATTATAAAGGATTTATATTGCGCCAACAGTTTACGCAGCGCTTTACAATATAAGGAAGACATTACAATCACAATACAATTCAAGACAAGATGGTAAGGAGGGCCCCGCCCCTGAGGGCTTACAATCTAAGAGGGAGGGGGAAGTGATACATGAGGAGGTAGCTGTGTGGGGATGAATTATTTGAGAAAATGATGGTTGAGCGGTTAGGTTGAGGTGGGATAGGTTTCCCTGAAGAGATGAGTCTTAAGGGATCGCCTAAAGGCAGTCAGCGTGGGAGATAGTCGGACAAGTTGGGGTAGAGAGTTCCATAGGATGGGAGAGACTCTAGTGAAGTCCTGGAGGCGAGCATGGGAGGAGTTGATGAGGGAGCTGGAAAGCAGGAGGTCTTTTGAAGAGCGGAGGGGACGGTTAGGGTGATACTTTGAGACAAAGTTGGAGATACAGATGGGGGCGGAGAGGCATGCTTATGAATCACTTCTGGAGTGTTGTGTTGCTGTTCTGTGACATAATTACTCTTGCAGAACTCCAGCTGACAATGTGCCCCAAATTCACCCACCTCTGTGAATGAGATATCGGAGCTATAAAGGCAGATGCCCCGTCTCTGATGTGCAGGCCATGTGCGAGACATCAGAGTTTCCTCTGACGTAAATGTGAAACGTTTCAGGGACAAGTAATGCTCTACAAATACTCCTTCTCATTGCTTTGTGCTCAGATGTGGAAATTCAGGAAGAGTAAATATGAAAACATCAGATCAGGTCTATCAGACATGCGAGTCTCCGTGTGACAGTGAAGGTAATAGCATGTAATAATAGCATGTAAATATAACACGCTTGATGGTTTTTACATTGCCTGAAGGTGTTTGAGTCTGCATACCAGTATTCAGCCCAGAAAAGAATGTGTTCAAAACAGGAATCAAGGACTTTAATTGGAAACTTGTGTAACAGTGCAGATGTCAGTTGTTCATTAGTGGCTGAAATCCTTTACATTATAGATATATATGTGTGTGTGTGTGTATATATATAGATATATATATATATATATATATATATACTGATATCGACTATCACGTTCTCAAACAATTCCTCCCCACGCAGCTACCTCCTCATGTATCACTTGCCCCTCCCTTTTAGATTGTAAGGGCCCTCCTTACCATCTTGTCTTGAATTGTATTGTGATTGTAATGTCTGCCCTATATTGTAAAGCGCTGCGCAAACTGTTGGCGCTATATAAATCCTGTATAATAATAATAATAATAATACTGTGTGTGTATATGTATAATTTCTTTGGCAAACTCCATGCAATTAGAGCCCTGGTGGAAACTGAACCCACGACCCTAGAACTGCACACACTAGTCAGCACTCTGAACTATGTGCTGCAGCACTTAATTATGCATCTGCATTTCCAGCTTTCTCTTAGTCCTCCTGCACAGTCACACAAGTACCTGTTGATCCTGTCAGTTAGGCCCACCTAATGCATCTTGCTGTAATGGTGTGACAACAATGCTGCACTGCTCCTGAATTCAGAGCAGCATGGTCACCCTCATTATGCCTGCGGTCCGGTCCGATCAAAATAGTGCTTGTAGCATTTGATCGCACCGGACCGCAGGCATAATGTGCCTTGCAATCATGTGCCGCCGATCGCATTGTGGCCAGAGGTGCCATTCACTTCAATGGCCCACCACGCCCCCCCTCCTGCCCCACTAAAAAGTGAGCTGGCCAGAATTGGGCCGGAACGCACTGCACCTGGATTGAACGGGCCCTTAAGTATATCTAAAGCCATTTTTTTGTTCCTTAGAATAGCAATGATTAACTCGATTCAGGATTTTATTCCCATCTGTGTCCCATTGGAGATAATTACCTTCTCTTCTTGCCCCATAGGCAGAAGTTGTCACTGACACAAGTGTTTCTATTGGATTTTTTCTCACTTACTTCTTCTGTTCTTACTTCAGTGAAAACTTTTCCTCTCGTAGCCCCAGTGGTCACCAGGACAAGTGGAGAGGGTAAATCTCTTCCCCCCCCCCCAGCTGCATAAGCCGTTCTGGTTGACCTCATGCACTAGTCGTATTTTAAAATCTTATCTGGTTGAACTTTCTGTGACTCCTCTCGCTTTATTGCCAGAAGGGTTACACTGCGGACGGACGCACACAAAAATTGCTACAAGACCTATATGTGCTGCTCACGAGTGGAGGGACCGGCCCCAAAATTGTGAACGATGAACAGAACGCGGGTGGACATGGACAGGGAATCCGGCTCTGACTATCTAGTAACTGTTCCCGTGCACTGAGACCTTTGGCCTGCCAGCGGCTGGCTCATCCCAAGTCGTTATTAGGTCAAGGCTTGTTGAATTGTAACATGGCTGACAAGTCAGAGCAGATTTTTGTTTTATTACCTTTCAGCTCCATTTAGAGTGGAATAAAAAATAGCAGATGAAGTCGGATTTGGCATGTACAAATACTGGCTAGTCGTTAGAATAGATTGGTACAATATGTTTTAGGCTTTTGATTGGCAAAGGTTTGTTTGTAATATTTTTTGTTCTACTCGTTTGACCCGTCAGGCCTCATTAGCTCTAAAATTCCATTTACTGAGGAGAAAGAAAAACACATTTTCTGCTACCACATCTCGTCTCAAAGTTTTACGTTTTCTGTGATCCGTCGTAGGTGCGCACAGGCAAACTTAAGGTGCCCATACACTGCTCGATTCTCGTACGAGAATCGGGCGAAATCCCGCGATCGTACGAGAATCGAGCAGTGTGAACTAAGACGTGCGACCGTTTCTACTGTACGGTCGCACGTCTTTTGTCGAGCCAACATGCTTGAAAACCAGCCGAGAATCGTACGATTCTAGGCGGGTTTCTAGCCTGCTAGCCCGATAGCTGCGGAACGGGCCGGTGTGCGCACGCGCACACTGCCCGTTCTGCATTGCCGTCATCGGAAGCCCGCCCCTCAGCGGGGCGGGCTTCAGATGATCGCAAGTACGATCTGCCCGTCCAAGGTGGGCAGATCGTACGGGCTTTTAATGAGCATACGACCATAGCAAGACAAAAGTCTTGCGATGGTCGTAAGGTGTATGGGCACCTTAAGACTTTTAGATCTTAAGAATGTAAGGTCTTGGTGGCGATCAAATTCCAGGTGAGTTAGTTTCAAGAATTAGAAGGTTGTGCTGGAAAAGGAACTCAAAACCGGCAAAAAGAGGTTGGAGAAATAGAAAAAAAAGGCCACCAGGTTCTAACTTTTCTGATGATATTGATCCAGAAGGCAAAGCAAAACCTCGGCTATCCTCACAGCCGGGAGAAACTTGCTTTTCTGACTCCATCCACGGCAGTCACATTCGTTTCCTGGATCAGCTTTCCCAGTTGTTTCATTTGAAGATAAAACGATTCCTTGAGATTAATACGTATCAAAGGCTGGAGTTGCAGAGTTTAATGATGAACATGGCAGATTGATGTACTTATGTAGATTAAATATGTCTAAAACCTACACCTAGTTGTCATCATAGGATAGGGGTGAGGTGCCTTCCTGCTACTTGCAATGTCTGATTTTAGAGGAGGGGGCCAAAAACATACAGGGGGGAATTTATCAAAACGAGCACACTGAATCTGGGGCAATTGCCCATAGTAACCAATCTGCTTCTCTCTTCAGTTTGTCATAGTTGAGCTATGAACTATATCTCAAACCTGGTCTCAAAGTATCACCCTAACCGTCCCCTCCGCTCTTCAAAAGACCTTCTGCTTTCCAGCTCCCTCATCAACTCCTCCCATGGTCACCTCCAGGACTTCACAAGAGTCTTTACCCCAACCTGTCCGTCTATCTCCCATCTTGACTGCCTTTAGGCAATCCCTAAAGACTCATCTCTTCAGGGAAGCCTATCCCACCTCAACCTAACCGCTCAACCATCACGCTCTCAGACAATTCATCCCCACACAGCTACCTTCTCATGTATCACTGGCTCCTCCTTTTTAGATCGGAAGCCCTCATGGGCAGGGCCCTCCCTACCATCTTGTCTTGAATTGTGATTGTAATATATTCCTTATATTGTGAAGCGCTGCACAATCTTTTGGCGCTCTATAAATCCTGTATAATAATGAAAATGAAGGAGTGAAGCTGATTGGTTGCCATGGTCAGCTGCTCCACTGTTGATAAATTACCCTCAAAGTAGATGTCATTTCAGACATTAGGACCTCAGCCAGAATGTGACATCACCCCGGTCCAGGCACCTCTACAGGAAATGCGAAGGAGCTGTAACCAATGCATGTATGGCTGGAGCTCCCTCGCGGCCATTCCCCCAGCCCACCCCACCTCAAGCTGACACTTAGTGCCAGGCAACATATTTTGAATGGCTGCTCAGTGTGAGAACTGATATTGCTGCACTAGGGGGAGGCTGAGGAGCCTCTCTCCTAGAAAAGTGGAAGGCATGCGGCGGCCCACTGAACACGGGCTCGCAACCTACTTTTGGGTCACGACCCACCAGTTGAGAACCAAGGCTCTAGTAGGGTAGTCACAGTTGTGACTGTTTGCTCTTCTATTGAAATCTGGGAAATGATAACATATTGTATAAGGGCCAATAAAATTAATTATACACCTATATAGGTCCTTTGCAGCATCATCCTGCATTCATGGACTATGACATGGAGTATAGCACAGGAAGTAGCCATCTTACCTCCCTCTACACATAAGGGCCTGGCCTGACACGTAGCTGATTCCCCTACTCACACTTGTAAGCTTTATTTTATGAAGGTGATGCTAAGACTCAATTGCTTTATTCCAGTTTCCAGCTCAGCTAAGTGAGGAAATGAAGTGCCTACAACTTCAATCATTTCACAAAGCGACACATTTCTAGCAGCGAACAACTGGAACAGGCAGTTGATTTCACAGCAAAGTTGCGTTTCAGTATTTCCTCTGGCTCAGTGACTTGGAAACATATGACATGGTTGTGCAAGAGCCTTTGACCGCCGAAGTTTGTACCGCTCGCCCCAACAGCCAACATGTAATCTTCACACCATATGCGTTCTGTTTTGTTTTTCTCTTCTCGAAGGCTGTGTGCCATGGTCTTGTCAGAATAGGTTACCCATAAGCCATTGGCAATATGGTGAACCCTTCATCATTCCTGCAACAGTAATCTACTTTTCTCGCCTTCCTTGTCCCTCAAAGGCTTCCTGAGGTCACATTGCGAAACTTGCTGTAACATTGCATCAAAGCATTTCACTTTGAGTTTAGAATGTTTGCTAAGGTCTCCAATTTTCATCCAAATGATGAACTTAGAAGCCTCGCTTAGCCTCGATATCGTGCCAGTTCTGTAATCCAGGCCTGTATGACAAATTACTTTGATTATTTAACATTATTGATATTTTCCTTTGGGATTGGCTTGTATTGGATTGCTCGTGACTTTGAGGTTATCAAACCTGTAGGCCTTCAGCCGAGCAGCCATATGGTGCAGCGTGTTTGTCTAGTACATGAGATTAACTTCAGCGGGAACTATCTTGACTGGAGTGGATTCGAAGGAGAGAAGCATTTTAAAGACATCAAAGCATGATCTCATTTTTATTGCAGGAAAACCTTGACCTTCTCTTTGAAAGACACTTAGTTTTCTAGAGTCTGATTCCATCTGAGTGCTTTCACAGGTACATCTGACCTGTATTACTATTATTATACTGGATGTATATAGCGCCAACAGTTTGCGCGTCACTTTACAATATAAGGAAGACATTACAATCACAATACAAATTAAGACAAGATGGTAAGGAGGGCCCTGCCCCTGAGGGCTTACAATCTAAAAGGGAAGGGCAAGTGATACATGAGGAGGGAGCTGTGTGGGGATGAATTGTTTGAGAATGTGATGGTTGAGTGGTTAAGTTGAGGTGGGAGAGGTGGGTTAAGAGATGAGTCTTTAGGGATCACCTAAAGGCAGTCATAGTGGGAGATAGACGGACAGGTTGGGGTAAAGAGTTCCAGAGGATGGAAAAGACTCTAGTGAAGTCCTGGAGGCGAGCATGGGAGGAGTTGACAAGGGAGCTGGAAAGCAGGAGGTCTTTGGAAGAGCGGAGGGGATGGTTGGGGTGATACTTTTGAGACAAGGTTGGAGATATAGCCGGGGGCAGAGTTGTGGATGGCTTTGTGAGTGGTTGTTAATATTTTGAATTTAATTATTTAGGCTACTGGAAGCCAGTGCAGGGATTGGCAGAGGGGGGCGGGGGATGGAAGCCAGTGTAGGGATTGGCAGAGGGGGGTTGCAGACACTGAGCGGTTGGTTAGGTGGATGAGTCTAGCAGCAGCATTCATGATAGACTGAAGGGAGAGGAGCCTGTGTAGAGGTTTGCCAATGAGGAGGGAGTTGCAATAGACAAGCCGAGAGATAACAAGGGAGTGAATGAGTAATTTTGTGGTTTCATTGGTGAGGAAGGGGCGTTTTTTGGAACCTGTAGTTGACCTCCTTCTCAACTGCATTCCTATTGATATCTAAGAGGAAAAAAGCAGTTTTAAAGGGAACAGGAGCCCATATCTGCAGGCCCTAATCTATGCTATGAGTCACTATGATGTAGGTAAGGGGTTGGACAGTAGCACCAAGTGACTGTATGTAAACTTCGAGCGAATGGCAATGGGGGAATGCGGAACACTTGAAAATGTCCCTCGGATGAAACAGCTTTGATGGTGGCTAAGCCAGTGGCACCACATTAAATCACTGTGGAAAGTAAAGGAAATCTAGAAATTAAGACCTTTTGGGAAGTTCACCATATTCCCCATAGATTCATATTAATGCCCGTGGTTTTGGAATAGGATGTCCTCAAGCTGATAAAGGAGTGATGGACAGGCGTCCACAAACCCTTGGTCATATAGTGTACTTGAGGACCAGGGGCTGAGGAACAATTTAATAAACCAGCCCTTTTTTTCACTCCAGGTTGCCAGCAGGTCATGTGTTGAAGGATTAACCCTTCAATGGGAACATTTGCTTTAATTAATGATCCAATGAAACATATTTTATCATGTGTGAAAGATGAAGGCAATCCTGAACTTAGAGCTCTATGAGGACGTTTTATGACCTTTCAAGAAACTCAGTTCTGAAGCTATGCCTACTGATAAATTCCTTTTCTGGGGGCTTACATGTGCATCAGAGGCCAAAGAAGAGTACAAACAATCAAAGTTTTGGGATTTTGCTGGTCATAAGCAATTAAAGTTTTTTGGGAAGCTGGGAAGGTTTTTGAGCGGCCATGTCCTGCGATGTACGAAGCTCATGCTGACCACACGCTACCAACCAGAGGAATACACTGATGCAGAGCAGAAGCTCATTTAGGGTGACAACCTAAAAACCTGAACCCTACAGAAACGTGCGCCTTATTTTTTTTACAATATTGACATGTTTAAGTAAATCAGTAGACTTGAGTACAATAATGTTTTATTTTTGTAGAGAAAATAAGCCTTATTCCTAGCTTGTTTTTTTTTTACAAATACCCATTTGGCAAATTGCAGCCTTTACATGTGCAGGCAGCTGTCTTGGCTCTCTCATGGTGGTGGTGAAATTCTGGGAAACGTGTTAGCCGTAACTCACCTTTCAGTTCTCATCTCTGCCCGGATCAGAGCTCTGTGAATGTTTTGCCGGATACCGGAGTGAATTATACCCTTCCTGGAGGACAGGTAATCCTTTCAAGGGGCATCAGAGGCCACAAGACATTCATCACACATGGTCCCTCTATCTTCTCTATGCCTTTGTTGTGATGATGGATGTCACCACACACCCCCGGAGGAGCCTTCATATATGTACAATATATATCGCCATATAATATACTGACAGATCTTGACACACTGCACTGTATGGTCTGAGCGTGTAGTAAATACGCTGGTCTCCCGAGCGTCATCTGATATTTATTGCATAAACTAGGTGCCCCTTTCTGTTGTAAAATTTAATTATATTGGCCTGACGTTAGCATGTGTTTTCAGTTCTCCGTCCTTCCCCGGTCTGTCCGTACGCACGTTCATTTACTTCCTGAAATGTAATGCTGTTTTTCTATTCTGGGTTTTTGCTTTAATAATACATTATATTGTGTTTTTTTGACAAACGGGGCCCCAGTCAGTGCGATTCTTTAAAAACTGGTTTTGTATCAAATTGCTGAATGCTAGCTGAAAGTTTGCACCAGGCTTGCAGTAAAAAAGTTTGACATGCAAGATGATGCGCTTGAAGAAGAGGGACTTTGGTGGGATTGCTGAAGGAACGCTGCTCAGTGTGTGAATCGCCAATGTGTTGATTAGTATTCCAGAGAGCTTGCAGGAGGTAGGGCAGGACAGAGTGCAAGCTCTTGCTGTTACTTGTATGTTATGCAGCCATACAGCAGAGCAGGGATCACAAGAGTAATTGCATTCATTTCATGTCGACTGTGTTGCCAGGGACAGCAGGAAGGACACAGGCTAGAGCAGAGTAAGACAGTTAGCACACATAACAGGCAACAGCAGAGTAAGCAGCCTGCTGGCCAAGTGTAAGGCCATATCGGGGAGTTTGCGTGCTACTGCGCATGCGCGGGTCCCAGTCTTCCGAGTTGCCGGAGAACATGCGCTAGTGCGCATGCACACACAACGGAACGTGGCACGCTGCTCTCTGATAGGTGATCCTATTTAAACCAGCTGACCCAATGGGTCAGTGCTGAACGGTCTTTCAGCTTGTGCTTGTGTTCCTGCTAGTTGTTTGCCTGTTACCTTGACCCGGATTGCTTTGACTTCGACTGATTGCTGCCTGCCCTTGACCTCTGCTTGTTCTCTGGATTCTGCCTCTGACTGCTCCTTTTGTACCGTGCTGACCTTCTGGCTTTGACCCCTGTACTGATTGCATCGGACACTCGCATCGGAAATGGGGATCAGCTACGTTGGATATTTGTTTACTAATTGCTATAGTTTCCCCTGAGATGAGCTCATTCCGAGCATTGTTTAGCTCCTTCATACATCTTCTGACTCCCCTCAGATGTCCACAGCCATCGGCTTTAGGAAAATTTGTAACTGCTTTATCTCATTAGAGGACATTCACAGGAACCTGGAGAAGGCCCAAGTAGGTTCCACAAATGCCCTCCAGGATGTGCTCTAATCTTCTATATATCTCTAATTTGAGTGCTTTAGCCTCAGGTCTGCAATGTTTCATTTACTTCTGAAACGTAGGGGAGATTGGAGAAAAAAAGCTGCATTCCAAAATTCATCCTTCCAAGGCATGCTAGATGTTCAGCTTCTTCTCACTTCAGAAATAAGAGTAAAAAAAAGTGATTCTCGGCTCTTCATAATGATTGATTCAAGGTGCGGATGGAGAGTTACAATATGGAAAAATGCCCCGGGATCCGGCCCCGGGTGAGGAATGTTTGTAATGGGGTTAGACGGGGAGTCACAATTTACACCTTATCGGCAAGTCGAAACACGCTGGTGGAAATGTATCTGTGCGGAGTGCTATAGCGCGCGCACAGAAACAAAATAAGGAACCGCTTCAATTTAGTGTGTGCAGGCTTTGAATTGAAAACACATTGAGGTTTGGTTTTTCCAAGTCCAAAAATTGACTCTCCCAATTCTGTAATAACGAGAGGGTCCAGCTGCTTAATCACCCGGCAGTAGGGGGTAGTAAAATCAACTAATGACTGCTCGCTGTAGCATTCAGTGCGCAAGCTGTATATCCGAAGCGGAACCGTCATAGGACAAGAATATTGTGCTGGGCTTGGTGACTGAGAAACAGATGGTGAGCATTTTATACGTCTCTCATAAGGGATACATACAATACGTTTTGCTTCCTTCTAAATATTAAAATTTGAAATGGGTGTACATCCACTAAAGCGATCTCTGCGGGGAAAACACAAAGTGCTGTTGGAAATCTGCAGAATGAATAGCTAATAATCTGTTTGTTCCCCTTGGATGCGTGCTTTGGAGATAAAAACAAATATTTTGTCATTTTTTGGAGACCTGTGGGAGGAACACGCTGACATACGATGACAGTCACCTCATCTGGCCATGCAGAGAGTTCAGGTTTGTGGGCCTTCAGCAAACAAGCATTCCTTTGGGTTGATTGAGAACCTCGTAAAATGATGTGCGTCATTGCAAAAAAACTTTATTTTGTAAATTCCAATCACAACAAACTACACTGCACTTAATGCAGTTCTTTCCAAGTAGAGAGTTTTTTTCCAGTTTAATTTGATATATTCTTTTCAGCACTTGCAAGTTGCGCACCATTTTGTATTTAAGGGAAATCAAATCACATGGGTTTCATTTTCTGGGTTGTGGGCAGCACAGGGGGGTGTATATTGGGTATGAGGTGGTATCAACCATCTCCCTACAGGGTTGTGTCTGCCTCTGTTCTTTTATTTCAAGGGCCACAACCACAGCATGCACTATCCCACTCACTGGGTAGTGGGATAGCGTAGGGTAGAGCTCTGTCTCCCACTATGTGATACTTGCCTTCTGCATCCCTGATGGGGAGATTTGTAGATTCATAGTTACATAGTATTTTGGGTTGAATAAAGACATAAGTCCATCAAGTCCAACCCATATAGGTCCACGCATCATCTCTTTCTTAGGAGTACTTGTACCCCTGTATATTACGGTCCCTCAGGAAATCATCCATTAGTTTCTTGAACAATTCCGCACTCCTGGCTGAAATCACTGCCGATGGCAAGAGAGCTAAAGTTGGCTACCTTTTTCCTAAAGGATTTTCCATAGGGATGTATAAAGAATACACAACCAAGAAGTTCAGCTCACGCAAGGACCAGGAATTAGGATTTATCCCATCATGCATCTGCCTCTGGAAGTCACGCCTGTCGGAGTCTTGCACTGCCTTATGGGATTTGTAGCTCCACAACAGCTAGAGGGACAAAGTTTGGCTACCCTTGCTCTAGGGGACACTATATTGCTGGTGGCCCTGCCCCCCTCTGGACTCTCAATAAAATGTGGAGCTCTGGGAGAACATTGTCTGCTCACGAACCCAGAAATGGGTGTAGAGCTCTTCTCCATTGTCATGGGCCCCAATGAATCCTGGACAGGGTATCCAATCCTGCACTGTGTCTGTGAAGGTTCTCATTCATCCAGGTCATGGTGTATCTGTAAAAAAGAAGTCACGGCAACTGGACTGGCTGTTTTTTTCTTGAAGAAGTTCCACTGGTCATCCAACCAGCTTTCTCAATTTAGAATGACTTGCACAAAAATTCTCTGGGAATAAATATGGTGAATGTTGTTCCAATCCACATAATCCGTTAGTCACAATCTTACACTCCTGCAGCGGAATTGGATTAATGAGATATACATTTATTCTAAGCTTAGCGACTGGTATTTCCTCCACAAGTTTGATGGACATTGATAGATCTTCGGTTTCCAATTCGAATCAATGCAACATGGGGGTCTGCCGCTCTGACTCATGCACACGTGGTGCAACTGTCTTGTCCTCTTCCAGAAAGGGCAGTGTGTGATTTGGGGCATAGGGCCTTTCCAGTGTGTATATTACAATTACAAGAACTTCCAATGCTTTCAATTACTTCTTCTCTCTCCGTTGTTAACCTGCTATATCATCACATTTTGTCAATGGTGGAATGTACTCCTGAGCGTGTTTTCATTCTTTTCTCTCATGCTGTGTCTAAGTCACCAGAAAAAAAATCAATTTTGAATGAAATGAAATTTAGAGCGTAGAGCAGGAATGCCCTTTAACAATTTATTTCTGTTGTCCTCCTTAGAGTTTAGGTCCAGAGTAGAAAAAAAACAGCAGAGGGCCAGGTGCCAGGCCATTATAGAGAACATTTATAAACGCAGCTTTCAGGGAACCCGGCCTGCAGCCCAATATTTGTTTATTTGTCAGTGCACGAATAATAAAAGTGACACTGCATGCATGCAGCTGGCTATGGAAAACCAGAGAAGCGGTCAGGTGAGACTCCACAGCCGCTTGACCTCACAGCGTTCCTTGGGCCGCCGTCAGCTGTGCGGCCTCACGCCCTCTGCCAGCAATTCTCTCACATATCAAAATTGCGATGGCCCAGCCAGAGAGTTTATACTATGGTGATTTATAACCACTGATATATCCTCCCTCCAAGCTGGGCCCTGTTCATGTCCGTGTTTGTTTTGTAATTTATTTTTATGGAAAAAACGTTTAAAAAATGAATACATTTCACTTTTTTCGTGGCCAAAATAATTTCAGAGCCCATCTTGTTAAGAACGGCTGGGAAGTTTATTCAGCCCACACATACAAACTCGCGGATAAGGGTTTTTGCTATGTTCTTGTGTAAATATTTTAGGCCAAGCTTAAAGCGGAAGTCAAGTCACCAGAACAAAAGCATAGTTCCACAGAGGATCCCCGCTCTGCTTGCAGTTAAAACCTTCCTTATAAAAATGGATTGTGGCTGTACCATAAAACCATCTTCTTCAATGAGGTCACATGGTCCTGCTGTCCTGATTCAAAATTTGCAGCCAAAGAGAAGTGATCTGTGCAGAGACAAGAGTCACTAGCACTCATTGAAGATCACAGAAGAACGTTCCTTTATTCTTCAGAAAGTCACATGGAACAAATGTTGAAAAGGTTTGGGGACTTGCAGGGTCCCTTCCTCAAGGTGATACAATGGACAGTTCCAACGCCTAGATGTTTCCATCAATGCTTTGTAGCAAACCCCAAGGCAGGTTATCCCCATCAGTCTTCAATTCACTACACATTATCAGCTTTATATGACAGCTCCTCAATACCCTGGAACTCTCCAGATGTCACTTTAACACTGTCACGTACCTTAGTGGCGACCGACCGTTGAGGAGGCTTCCCTTGCAGCTCTTGTCCCTCGACCGTTGAGGATGGGAACAGAGGAGGAGTGACAGCGAGCTGCACGAGTGCCAAGGATGTAGCAGACACTTGTGCCAAGTAGAAAGTCCAGGATCTGGAACGGAGGCAGGTCAGGCAGAGCCGAGGTCAAGCCGGGTGGGCAGCAGGGTGTTTGAAGCAGAAGACAGGAGCGAGATCCAACAGAAGCCAAGGGTCAAATCCAGCCGAGCAGCGAAGTACAAAACAGGAGACAGAAGGAAGTCCAATGAACAGCCCGAGGTCAGGAGGCGGGGCAGCAATCGAGAATGGTCAGAGGCAATCCGGGTCAAACACAGGAAGTCAGTAAACAAGGCAGGATCAAGGAACACGGGGAACTAGTTAAAGATCATCCAGCAACTAAGGATATGACAGGCTGGTTTATATAGGCCAATCCATTAGCAGCAGACGTGTCATTTCCTGTGCGCCTTACATGCACACGGTTTTTTGTGCCGAAGTTCGTTGTGCACGCATGCGTACTGACGCCCGTTTTCTAGTTACTCGGAAAATGGGGCCAGGCGCATGCGTAGAGGTGCTTGGTGCCTTACAACTACAAATTGAAAATCTTATGAATAAAATGAACATTTATCTCTAAGATCTTTTATTCTATAATTGGAAGACACAAGATACATTACTGCTGCCACAATGCAATCAGTCCAGAGTTTACTGGAGGCACCTCTGATGGCCATTCTGAAGCTGGCCATACACTGGAAGCATTTCAAACTTTCATATAAAAAATCTGGTCAGAACATTTGATTTTAACATTTGATTCTGGAAATGAATGGAGTTTCTCAATCGAAAACCTCTTTCACTGTTCATTCGAGGAAAATATTTCCATCCTGCTCCTTCAGTTTTTCATCACTTGGTCATGAATTTGACCCCATTAAAGGAGAATTATGAGGGGAGTGCTTTGCACTCAGCCTCATAGTTCTTGCCGACCTCTGACAATGAAACTGTCACAGGTCGGCTCAGTAGATCGGGAGGTGAGCGGACACATACCGGCGTTCGCTCACTTCTCGATCCTGTCACGGCGATTTGCCGTGACAGGGGAGTGGCTGGATTCCCCCCTCCCCGCTCCGATCCGCCAGCGCTGACTGGCGGAACGGACGGGGGCGGGTACAGCTGGCTCTGCCTCTAGATAGGCAGAGCCAGCTGTCACTCATGCAGCTGGGTGGATCTCGAAAGTAATGTCAGGATCCGTTCCGGCTGCGGCGTCTCAGTATACTGCGAGCTGCAGCTCCCTATATACTGAGCTTCGGATGACGGGAGGATGCTAGTTTGTGTCCTCCCGTGACCCTTAGCAGAACTATGGGGAAAAACACTGACCCCATAGTTCTCCTTTAAAAAAACATATCCATTAGATCTCTTCAATACGTGCACATTTTCCATTCTTTATCCCAAACATTTCTAGTTCAAACAAACACCTGTGGATCTGCCAGAAATCCAATGTGCTTCTAATTTCCTGTTTTGGATTAATAACACAGAGCCCCTGCTGCACTGAAATCTCAAGCAGCAATGTCAGCTCTGCCTGCTGGACTACAGAACTCAGCCTATTCCCACCCCTCTCTGTCCCTCTCCACATGCATATATTGAATTTTGTATACAGCAAAACCCAAACACTGAGTGTAGAGAAAGGGATCATGGGAGATGTAGTTCTGGGAGCATGCCTGTGTCACTAGTATGTAACTGAGGTCCCAGGATTTCAGATGCCTGGTGATGACATCATAAGAAAAGCTTTAGGTTAAAACTTTGGGTAATGCTTAGACATACTCTTTAAATCAGGGGTAGCCAAACTCCGGCCCTCCAGCTGTGGTGGAACTACAAATCCCATGAGGCATTGCAAGATTCTCACAGCCAGAGAAAGACTCCTTGTTTCCCACGTGTCTGTCCGTGTGCACGCTGCTGGCCGCGTGCATTGCCTTACCTTGCGTCCTTCCTCATCTCCTGGCCGAAGATCTGTACTGCGCATGCGCCCGCCCCATGATCCTTCACGGCCGCTCTAGAATCTTCAGACGGGAGCGCGCGGCAAAGACACAGGTTAGTTTTGACCTGTTTGGTAACTTTTTTTTATTTTTTTAATGTTTTTGTATCAATCTTCTGCTTGCTAGCACTGGATATATGCAAAAAACCCCTGAAGGTTTAATTGTACTGTAATGCTTTGAGCAACTGTCTTGGAACAAGCATGCAGATAAGGAAGTCTGATTCAAGGAATCCCCCCGCTGTTTCTATTAGATTCCGACAGTGGCCGCCGGCAGAATACCCGAACGGTTGAGCTCACTGGCTGCAAGTTCCTTTTGGCTGAGAATTTCCAACCCGCTCCTTCGCTCTGCTGATTGAGGGATGCTGGTCGGAAAGGCTGCTGACAGCGGCACCCGCTGTGCAAATTTTGGTCGGTTCATCAGGAACCAGCAGAAATGAGTTCCGTGTAATAAACAATCAACATTTTCAGAAGAGGCTGTTACTGGCTTCCCCATTATTTATCTTCTGTCAGGTCACTCTTCACCTCTATGCGGTCTGGTTGTTGGGAATATGACTGCTGCCAATAGATCCGCTTCCGGGAACAGCTATCCCCAGTTGTGACGCATCCCCTTTATTGAAGAGACATTAAAAATGCTTTTCTTAGAGGTTATTGTGTTGACTGTAAATAAAACCATACATTTGCCATTCATTCCACAGCTGTGCACATCTGTACTCACAGCTGGCAGACAGTTATTGGGGAGATCTGCAGTTTCTTAAGCTGTTGTCCTCAATGTTCACTGTCTCCAGGGTGCCGGGAGGAAGTGGAACTTTGCGCAGCTAACCTCTAGTATCTGGCTCAGGCCTACTTAGCTCTGGGAAGCACAGTACAATGTAGTGTGATGTTTGGGGATATTAGCACATACGGTGAGCGCTTAAGAATGCAGTCTACTCGCAATATCTTCGGTTTAAGGGCTCGGTAGCCCACTTTTATTCAAAACAAAGTCCATATATCCATCTTGGATACCCTCGCAGGGGTTGTTCAACATAACATTCTTGCAAGGCTTCAAAACAACACAATAGCCGCCTCCTGGCTTCCACTTTAAACAGTAGCACTTCTGACCCACTGGTCCTCTTTGAAGTGCTGACCCACGCTGATACTGGTGGCCCCCTCAGGCTCACGGCTCTTCTTGCCTCACCAGTTCTCTCCCAGCCTCCCTGGCTGTCCTAGTGTGCCTCCAGCACACTCGCTACCTGACTCCTCTCTGACTTCTGGGGGTGTTCTCCTGACACCTGAACACGGTCTGTTCCTCTTTCCCAGCAGGAGCTAATTCCCCCTAGCCAGCATCCTTTTCTTAATGGCTGTGCACACCTGTGCAATTATCGAGTGCTGGCCACTGCTAAAGCCTGGACCCAGGACTAGGGATCTCATCTTTCCTCCAGAATCACCTTGAAACCTCCCAGTTCCAGGATCCCAAGCAGAATCCAGACAATCCCTTGCTTCCTGAAACGTCTCAGCCCATCTGGCTGAAAGTCCCAGGTGATCATCACATCCAATTCTACAGTGGGATTGCCACACAATACCACAGTAGGAAGACACATTTAAAGTATTAGGCTGCTTCAGCGATATCCCATCACGTTCCACACTGACATTTCCTAATGTGCAGCTTGAATGGGTGCTGAAATGGCCAACGGGTGGCGCTGTAGGACTAAAGGAGATAATGATGTCACCGGCACACAAAGGTCCACTTCATCAATCCGTCTTTGGTTGACTTTTAAATAAACAGGGTGTCACAAGCAAATGCAACGTTTCAGAACCACATGCGGTCCCTTCATCAGGCAAGAGGTGACATTGTTTTGCCCGATGAAGGGGACGGCATGTGGTTCTGAAATGTTGCATTTGCTTGTGACACCCTGTTTATTTAAACATCAATAAAAGACGGATTGATGAAGTGGACATTGGTGTGCTGGTGGCCTCATTATTTCCTTTAATACCTCTTTTGTTTGTGGTGAGCGCACCATTCATAATCAGATAATCAGTTCTGAGAATTGGGTTAGCAGTAGGGATGCACCGATACCGATACTAGTATCAGTCCCGATGCCGAGTATTTGGGCGAGTACTCATACATGCACAAATGCTCCGATACCTAGCCCGATACTTGAACTTCCAGAACCATGAAGCCCGGGCAGTGAGTCATTACACGCTGCCCGGCTTTCTGGTTAGCCGGGAAGCTGGCCAATCAGGAAGCCGGGTGTTGTGTAATGATGCAGAACCCGGCTTTCTGATTGGCTGGGAAGTCGGCCTCGTCACCTCGTGATGAGGGAGCACAGAGCCGGCTTCCCGGCCAATCAGGAAGCCGGGCGCTATGTCATTACATGCTACCTAGCTTCCTTAATGGGACTTCCGGTATCGGTAAGTACCGGAAAAAATATCGGTACTCGATACCGAAAAACCGGTAACGGTGCATCCCTAGTTAGGAGTGCCTATTAAGAGTGGTGACGTAGCTCAATAATTGCTATCAAATGTTTGTCGATTAAGAATAGCCAACACATTTCAGAAGAAACAGCCTCACCCTTCTTCACGATTCAAACCCTGAAGAAGGAGAAAGTTGTTTCCCCCGGAAGCCGTTGTTTTTTGTTAATCGTTAAACATTTTTCCAATCATGGAGCTACCTGACCATTCTTACTAGGCACTCCTAACCCCACGCTCAAAAAGGATGGTCTGTCACCGCAGTTACCAGCAGCTGACAATGAATCACCTCTATATGCTGCCCACCTCAAGCCATTTCCTGAATGGGTGTAATACCTGCCTGTCCTGTGCAGTGTTGTCAGAGATGAAATAACATTGAATTGGAATGGCAAGTGGGAAGCCCCGCAGGCACAGCGATGTAACTCCCGAAGAAAGAAAAATAGTATAAACTCCAACATACATTCTCATTTTAAAAGCTTAAAGGAGAACTATGAGATGAGTGATTTTCACTCACCTCATAGTTCTAGCCGACCTGTGACAATGAGACTGTCACAGGTCGGCTCAGTAGATCGGGAGGTGAGCGAACACATACCAGGTTCGCTCGCCTCTCGATCCTGTCACGGCTCTCTGCCGTGGCAGGGGGAGGGGCTGGATTCCCCTCTCCCGCTCCGATCTGCCAGCGCTGACTGGCGGAACGGACGGGGGAGGGGGCGGGTACAGCTGGCTCTGCCTCTAGATAGGCAGAGCCAGCTGTCACTCACGCAGCAGGGCGGATCCCGTCAGCTAAGTCGTGATCCGCTCCGGCGGCGGCGTCTCAGTATACCGCGAGCTGTAGCTCGCGGTATACTGAGCTTAGGGTAACGGGAGGACGCTAGTTTGTGTCCTCCCGTTACCCTAAGGAGAACTATGGGGAAAAACACTGACCCCATAGTTCTCCTTTAAAGTTTGTTGCATTGGCTTAGATTTGGGTGGGTGCCTTTTATCTGCCCATCGTTGCTAGAAATGGTCAGTGGTATCTTAAAGTGCATGTCATGGCAAATTACAAAAATAAACACCCAAAACCTATTCAGTATGTCTCTGCAATACATACACAATTCCCCATGTTTGTCTCTTTACAAATGCTGCAAGCAAAGGGAAATACCTGTTGATCAGAAATTCTTAAAATGCCCCAAAATTAAAAATCCCCAATAGATATAACTCAGCACAATTGCATCCACGCCAGATCAACCTTCCAAATATTATCATTATTACACAGGATTTATATAGCGCCAACAGTTTGCGCATCGCTTTACAATATAAGGAAGACAATACAATCACAATACAATTCAAGACAAGATGGTAAGGAGGGCCCCGCCCCTGAGGGCTTACAATCTAAAGGGAGGGGCCAGTGATACATGAGGAGGTAGCTGTGTGGGGGATGAATTGTATAAGAATGTGATGGTTGAGCGGTTAGGTTGAGGTGGGATAGGCTTCCCTGAAGAGATGAGTCTTAAGGGATCGCCTAAAGGCAGTCCAGGTGGGAGATAGACGGACAGGTTGAGGTAGAGAGTTCAAGAGGATGGGAGAGACTCTAGTGAAGTCCTGGAGGCGAGTATGGGAGGAGTTGATGAGGGAGCAGGAAAGCAGAAGGTCTTTTGAAGAGTCAAATATACAGAGTCCAAGGTCCACAATATCGTGAACAATATCTGATCATAGGCGACGTTTTCACAACTAAATACACAAAGTCTAAAACTAAATCTGAAATGACATTTTATGCGGCGGGGATGGGCACAGTCCGTTTAGAACTCACAATTACATTATGTGCATTTGCTTGTTTCTCTTCCAGATGGTGTACAAAATACAGTTTCGTCTTCCAGTGACCTGCAGCAAACGCCGCCTCAGGCGCTGCATTATGCCCTGGCGAATGCCCAGCAGGTGCAGATCCACCAGATCGGGGAAGATGGCCAAGTCCAGGTGGTGAGTAGTCGCATTATATCTTGTTTCTGTAATAGCGAGTGGACCTTGTTGTGCATGAGACATCGTCCTTCCTCTGATGGAGGCCTACCTAGAAGCACAGAGCAGCCGGCACTCCTGCTTAAAAGGACTCTGTATTGAATCAAAGCACCGGAATGATTAGACTCGTCTGAGTGTACACTCTGTATTGAATCAGGCCAGGCGGCAGATATAAGTACGGAACCTTATATCCGAATTCTTGATCAGGTCCACAACAAAAGATGGTTTGATATTGAGGATAATCCACTGAGAAACTGTATCATGCTCAGTACAGGTCTCTGTGTTGACCCACAGACTTGCACTGAGAGACGGGAACAGTAGAACAGCAATACAAAGCAGGAAGATGGATCTGCTTATGTAATGAGCAATTATGGCTGACCCCAAATACACAGAGAATTGCAATGTAAATATTTCAAACAAGTTTTTTTTCAAGCATTAGTAGAAATTGGGTGACTTGCATTTACCCAATTGTAGTAACATATACACTGAGTGGCCAGATTATTATGACCACCCCATCAGTACTTGGTTGGGCCACAAGATGACTCCAGCAAGCTTATGTATTATCACAGTGTTCAGTTATATACTCCTAAAAATTAGTGGAAGCATTTTACAGAGAACACAGAACCAGTCATATTACTTCCTAAAAAAGCTTATAAATTTATAAGGGATGAGCTCCTCTGAACCAGGAAATGCCACGGGCATTTCCCCCAATCAGCTGCAGGCCGGGCATTTCCTGCCCCGCAGCCGTATGTAAACAAAGGGGGCAGGATGCTCGTGCTGAATTTACCTTATATGGCCACATGTGTCATTTACCAAATATAGGCATGTAGCCGTATAAAGTCAATGACATCACTGCATCCCGTCCCATTGCTTATGTCACACTGTGGGCGGTGAAATACCCCACCAGCAGCTGATTGGGCTCCACAGAGGTAGCTTCCTTTCCTGTTCAGAATTAAAAAAAAAACAAATCCTGTTTTCACCTTTTTTTCCATCCATTATTACATCTCAGTGCTGCTGATCTCCTGCAGCCGGTCTACCTACATACAGACAGGACATTTCTCAGGGTAGGTTACCAATGGTGAAACCAGTGGATCCCGCCTGATCAATGTGAATTGAAATAACCACTAGCAGTCTCCATCGGAAGCATGTGTGACAGGATGACAACGTAGGGGTACAATTAGGAGACAGGGAAAGAGCATTGTCATCCTTTAACAGGAAGTGCCTGAATAAGTACCTTCATGGCGGGATCACCAAGCTGAGGTTTTTTTTTGGAAACAAATTGATAATGACTTTTTAATGGCATCATTGAAGATGTGCCTGCACAGGCTGCTCCTCGGCTGTCTGTATTCACGTCAACGGTGCAGACTCCTCTTCTGGACCCTGCCAGTGGATTGCCAATAGGGAGTGCCCAAATAAAGCAAGCAGTGACGTGAACACCCATAGAAGGACTCAGCCTTCTGCAAAGAGAAGACTTTGCACTGGAGCATCACATGATTTTGGCTTTAGGTGAGTAAAAAGGGCATTTAGATAGAGGAACGACAAAGACTGCCGATCTCTATTCTGTACTCTGCTTTAAAACAAATCTGAGCGCTATCTTTTGAACTCAGACTAACCCCTGCAGAG
>NW_017306733.1:342627-346548 GCF_000935625.1 Nanorana parkeri
TAACACATGACTCTGAAGCTCAGGTCATATGGATGTGGAACGTTCCATGCCTAGTAAAACTGCTGCACCTTAAATCACTAGATGAAGGAACACTGTGATAACACTGGCATATGGCTGCAGTGCCTCAACTTAGGACATTCCTCGGCAGATAAATAAAGAACAGCCGAGACCAAGCACAAGCCGTGAAGATTGAAAGGTAGTAAATTCTGGGGGTTGCATGTCCAATAAAGGGAAGTTCATTTCCTCTGCCGATGGAGTTTTCCCAGAGAATGTCAGATTAACTTGCAGAAATATTTCTCTCTGGTTTCAGCCAATCATAGTCTGAGAGGTGACACATAAATTCACACTTGATAGCTACGGCTTGGATTGGAGACACGGTGATTTAAGTGTTGTACGGTGATCACAGAGTCTCGCAGTTATTTATGAGATTAGAGCCTCTCAGACAGGCCGAGTCTTTGTGCTTTGACACATAAACCGGCAGCCTTTAATGTACAAAACTATAGTGTCTGCTGCTGTGCTCAACAGGAGGTGTTGTGATTACATTTAAAGAGTTTGTATAGGCATGACACAAATTTACCCAGAAATCTCCCTCTCCCTCCCTAGAGCAGGGGTAGGCAAACCTGTAGAGGCAGAGATCTACCTGAACAACATGAAAGAGATCAAAGATCACCAGGGTGCAGCACATAACCTAGCAAGACCACATTCAGAAGTAAAGAAGGTTTGAAGTGTTCAGGGGGTCAGTAGTATGCAATGTGCTGTGCATGAGTCAGTAGTATGAAATGCACTGTGTAGGGGTCAGTAGTATGTAACACACTGTGCATCGGTCAATAGTATGTAACACACTGTGCAGGGGTCAATAGTATGTAACACACTGTGCAGGGGTCAATAGTATGTAACACACTGTGCAGGGGTCAGTACTATTTGATGCAGACGTCAGGAGTAACGCAGAGGTCAATAGTAAGTAATGCACTGTGGTAAGGGTCAGTAGTAGGTAATTCACTGTGCAGGAGTCAGGAGTAAGTAACACAGAGTGCAGGGGTCAGGACTAACTAACGCACAGTGTGTGGGCAGGTTCTTGTGGTTAAAGGCAGCAGAATTATTTTGCTGGGAAAACAAAATCTGCATGTAGGGAGCGGCAAAGGGAGTGAAATTATGTCGTCAAAGTGACACAGGGCTGACAAAAGTGATTGGGATATCAGAGCAGCAAGACAATGTTGTCAACCTAAACAGGAAGTTATGAGCTTACTGGATTTGTCAGGATCAACATGAATTGTTTTTCTGTACTTGCAACACTTTTTAAATAGTAAAACACGGGCACTGTGCATCTGTTGCAGAGATGTACTGTACTCGTGCAGACCCACTCTTTAAATAACTCAGCTATGTCAAAGAATTGAATGCGGTACTGTTGGGGTTAAATCGTGCCAGGCTCCCCCGGGCTGCCAGCAGTGGAAGGCACAGTGTCTCTTATCAAGTCTGAATGGAGTTTGGGCTGGAAGTTTTCCTCGGAGTTCCTATTGTCAGTTTGATAAGTTCAATCTGTTTTGTTTTGCCTCTTATGAATAGGATATAACTTCCTTCCAAAGGAAATGAAGCTGTTGGATATAGAGGGAGCTGTGTTTCTTTGAAAGTTGCAGGCAATTGTTCTTGCTGCAAAAGAAAGACAAAAAAAACACAAGACTTTTTGACTGAATTCCAAATTGTGCATCTTTAATCTGCTCTCCGTACAGAAGTTTTATTCTTCCCAGGAAAAGTCCAGTGAGAAAATGAGATTTGTTTTTTTCCCCCCTGTTGGTTGTGAATCCAGCGCGGTGCATAGCGGTAGTTCTAGTCAGTTTCCCCACCAGGAGCTTTGCACGGGGTTCCTCCCACAATCCAAAAGCATCTTCCATCACTTTGATCCTTCTGTGTGTGAGGACATTGGATTGTAAACTTTTATTAGGAAGCAACATGACTGGTTCTGTGTTCTCTGTAAAATGCTTCCACCAATGTTTAGGAGTATATAACTGAACACTGTGATAATACATAAGCTGGTATGTGCGGTAGTGTGAACCTGTGGCCAAGCCTGGGATGATCAAACAGTGCCGTGTCAGATTCCTCGCATCACCTTTCATCATCTCGTGGAGTCACGAGGCGGCCCAACGAAGTACTGATGTGGTGGTCATAATAATCTGGCCGCTCAGTGTATTTCAATAATAGCAAGAAATGAGCTTTAAAACAAACTCACTGATCTCTGTAACTACCAGCACTGTGGAGCAATTCATTCTCAAATTTCATTACAGGGGCACTCTGGTCTATGATAAGCCTTCCAGCCTTATAAATTGAACTCCTGCTCTTTGTTTATATAAGAAGGCTGCCAAGACACTGCTACTAAAGAAAATAGAGTCCGGCAAATCTGCTAAGAGCTACAATTTCATAAGATTGTCTTTACTGTGAACTCTGAGGTTGAATTGGTCCACAGCGCACACAGCTACAAAGGTCACTGAGGGCTTGTTTTGAAGCTCATCCGCTGATTCAAAACAAACCATGTAAATACTTGAAAGTCCATATTCTGGCCACAGGTTCACTTCAATGCTTGCTGCTAATGGGCCCATCCATTGCCCAATAGGGATCAATTTTCCTGCAATAAGTGATCGGGGAGCATCTATAACAGCTGTGGGAATGTGGAGAGGAGTGTGAGCGCATAGGGGACAGGAGGAACCTTATTCTCACCTGTCATTTTCTTTCTATCTCTTACAGGGACACCTACACATTGCACAGGTGCCACAGGGAGAGCAAGTGCAAATCACTCAAGACAGCGAGGTAAGCCTTCATATTTTCTCTTTGGATAATAAATGGCTGCAGTGCATGACCGTTCTGGTGTCCTTACACTCTTCACCCCAACAGAAATGTCGTTTATCTTGATCCTCGACTTTCTGAATATAGATTTGGGTCATTGTCAAGGCCGGAAACATTGTTTTTTTTTAGGAGGTTTTAAAACTCCGAGCACGGATAGAACTCCTGCTGTACATCGGGGATGCTTGAATGTAAGCGCTGCAGGTGTCATAGACCTCAGCACTGCAGTCAAGTCTCCGATCCCCCCCAGGCCATTCAAAGATGCACAGCCCCCCGGCTTTATTTTGTGAATGGCTGGGGAGAAGAGAGGGGTGTGGACACGACCTCAGCGCTGGCGTATATAATACCTGCAGCGCTCACATCCGAGCGCAGATAGAACTCCTTCTGTACATCGGGGATGCTCGGATGTAAGCGCTGCAGGTGTCATAGACCTCAGCACTGCAGTCAAGTCCTCCCCAGCCATTCAAAGATGCACAGCCCCCGGCTTTATTTTGTGAATGGCTGGGGAAGAGAGGGGTGCGGACACAACCTCAGCCCTGGGGTATATAACACCTGCATCGCTTACATCCAAGCGGCCCCCAAAATACAGAGGAGCTCTACTAATGGGAAAGGAGCAGATTTGGCTGCTGCAGAATAAAGCCGGCATGACAGGAGGTCGCTCTTGAAGCATAGCGGTGAGTTCATTGTGCCCGGAGTTGGGCTTTAGGCCAGTTATTTATTAAATGCGTTTCTTGGTTTTATTTCGGGCTTTTCAGATCATTTATACCACTGAGCTGTTTGTTGGGTTGTTTTTTAAAAACCATTTGGCAACCATAATGTACGGAAATGGCATTAAATACACATTATAGGGGACAGTATTAAAATGGCATTAAAATACACATTATGGGGGGCAGTTATGAATCTCGTTCTTTATATTTTTTATATTTCATTATTGCATGTTGTAAATATGACATCTTCATAGTAAAGCTCAGAAATTGTTCCCATTCAAAGGCTGCAATTAATTTTTTTCGTACAATAACCCTTTAAATGCCGCCATTTTCTTTTTTTTTTTTTGGCTTTGATGGGTCATGGGTGTGGGTTCTGGCGCTT
>NW_017306733.1:346615-356702 GCF_000935625.1 Nanorana parkeri
GCTTTGATGGGCAATGCGGTTGGCTTCTGGCCTCTCATTGTGATCGCAGCCACATACCGAGAACACGGCCGTAACCATCCGAACGTATTTGTGTTTCTGACACGGGTGGAAAACTGATGACTTTGCAGGAAAATTGAATATTTTAGCCCCGTTGTGGTTTTTAAAGACCTGTTTCATATCTCAGCCGGGATTGCAGTTTGCAAAGTTTTGCCAGTTATGAGTTTCCGGAAAGCCGCGGACTCGCGTTTGCCCGATCTTTCCCTCAGCAAATTTGGATTTTTACAATTGGGTTATTGCAGCGCGAGGATAACGGGGGGCTGAAGGTGCGACGCAGACAAGCGTTTTCTTTAACCCCTTCACGACTGACGACGTACAGTGCACGTCGCCAGCATCGGGGCTGTTTAAACAGACTCTGCTTAAACTTGTATTGTCGGCTTTACAATAGAAGCGATTCTAGCGACTCAGCTGTCGCCAGATCGCTTCTACAGTCCCGTAAAGGCCCACCCCCCCGTGCTTCCCGTGCTCTGTTGCCCCTCCTACAGGCCTGGGACCGGCTTCTTTGGTGTCGGCGGGGAGCTGGGAACGTCGATCCCCTCCCCGTTCTATGGGACCAGGGCGATGTAGATTGCATCACTTCCGGTCCCAAAGCTGTCATTGGTCGGCTCCAAAAGCCCAGCTATAAGCTATTGAAGTGCGATCTGCACTTCAATAGCTTATTTGGAGTGTAAAGGTGACACTGGGGGTCTTAAGGACCCCCAGCATCACCTTAAAGAGTTACTGTCACCACCATCTGCTATCACATGGGGAGCTTGTAAGCCCTCCTATGTGATAGCAATTAAAGTAAAGTAAAACAAAAAACAGTTTTTATAATTAACATTAAATGAAATAAATCTAAACATAATGTAAAAAAAAATTATTAATGTCCCCCGCGTAAACACGCGTCGGGTGCGTCTACATATGAAAACAACGAACGCGCTACACATGTTGGGTATCGCCGCGCATGCCGGAGTGAGAGCAATAATTCTACTGGAGGAAATCTCACCATTGTGGGAGGGGCAGAGATACAAACTACTGGGGGGCAATCTCACCATTGTGGGAGGGGCAGAGATACAAACTACTGGGGGGCAATCTCACCATTGTGGGAGGGGCAGAGATACAAACTACTGGGGGGCAATCTCACCATTGTGGGAGGGGCAGAGATACAAACTACTGGGGGGCAATCTCACCATTGTGGGAGGGGCAGAGATACAAACTACTGGGGGGCAATCTCACCATTGTGGGAGGGGCAGAGATACAAACTACTGGGGGGCAATCTCACCATTGTGGGAGGGGCAGAGATACAAACTACTGGGGGGCAATCTCACCATTGTGGGAGGGGCAGAGATACAAACTACTGGGGGGCAATCTCACCATTGTGGGAGGGGCAGAGATACAAACTACTGGGGGGCAATCTCACCATTGTGGGAGGGGCAGAGATACAAACTACTGGGGGGAAATCTCACCATTGTGGGAGGAGCAGAGACACAAACTACTGTAGGAAATCTCACCATTGTGGGAGGGGCATAGACACAATCTACTGGGGGATATCTCACCATTGTGAGAGGGGCAGAGACACAAACTACTGGGGGAAAATCTCACCATTGTGGGAGGGGCAGAGATACAAACTACTGGGGGGAAATCTCACCATTGTGGGAGGGGCAGAGACACCAACTACTGGAGAAAATCTCACCATTGTGGGAGGGGCAGAGACACATACTACTGGGAGAAATCCCAATACCAAAGTTTTAGAGCTATTATAAGCTGGTGACCCCACAAACGTTAATATCCCTTTTAGGTGAAGATTACCTTAAAAATGCTTTCCATCTTTTGGTTTAAATGAAATCCTCTCCCCAGATGGGGAATAAAATAAAATAACGGAGCACTTCAACATGGAGGTTTTACAAACTTTGTGAGTACCGAGTACCAGCTGCGGTTGAGCCTTATACACAGGCGTATACGAGTTGCTGTTTTTATTGCCAGCGAATGGCAGACTTGTGAAGAATTCTGCAGCTCACGCTAGTTAATAGACTTCCTGGTGTAAGCTGACAAGAGAACTTTGTGAATAAATGTCGCAGCGCCGCTTCCTAATTCCCTCATTAACAGCTCTCTCTCTTTGCATTGTTTTGTAGGGCAATCTGCAGATTCATCAAGTTCACGTGGGTCAGGACGGACAGGTAACCTCTGCCATCGTTAGCTTCCACTTTGCTGGAAAATGCCTTTGTGTTTGTTTCCATATGGTCTCGTGTAGACAGGCTGATCTCATCACACAAAACTCGGCAAACCACAAACCAAACAAAAAATACCTTGTATGACAAACAGAGCCGCTCAGATTAAGATGATCCCTCATCCCGAGAGTAAATTAACATGACAAGGCGATCCTTTCCGTGACGGCTGCATTTCACAATCTTGCGTTAACTGGGAAGAGAGTTGCGTAAGCAAGCGCAGTCTTCGGGGTGGGGGGGCAGAGGGGGTTAATCTCATAAAAAACCCCCCCCCCCCCCCTTTTTAAATAAGACGGTGAAATACGTCATACGTTCACTCTGTTATTGGTCAGAAGAGGCATTGAGGTTTCATATGAGCTGAGCTCGTGTGCCATCACCAGTTCTAGTTCTGATAACACTGCCTCCTCGTCTGCAGTTATTCCTTGTCTCCATTGACAGCAAATAACAATTTATATGTAAAACAGTAAAAAAAAAACAAATTCTGTTTTTAATGCAAACAACCTAAAATTGCAGGTTAAACATATTGCAGGCATGCGTACCTGCAAACCGGTGTGACCATTTGCTGTATCCATAATTTAGGTTCTCCAGATGTCATCTTTCACAGTCTATTCCAGGGGTAGCCAAACTCCGGCCCTCCAGCTGTGGTGGAACTACAAATCCCATGAGGCATTGCAAGATGTTCACCGCCACAGACACGACTCCCGGAGACAGATGCATCGTGGGATTTGCAGTTTCACCACAGCTGGAGGGCCGGAGTTTGGTTACCCCTTGGTCTAGTCTATTATCTCCCGTCCATATTAGTGGGGGGTGATGAAGAGGATGCTGCCGACTGAGGCAAAGCAATGTGATGTCATTTCCCCACAGGAAGTTCTCTGTAGGAACTGCTTTTAGTATTTTTCAGCAGGAAATGGGGCATGTAATAGGGTGGTTCTAGACCCACCTCATCCTTCCTCTCTCCTGCTCTTTCAGCATCTACTTGTTGCTTGTTTTACTAAATACAGCTGTCAGTCATATGAGAGCGGTGAACACAGGGGTGGAACTCGGATGAGCCGCACTATTCCTCGCGGTCACATGCTCTGCCCCTTGTGCAAATGTAGGAGTGTCATGAGGGAGGTGTGGTAATCTGATGACCTCTGAGCCGTGCAGCCGGCAGAGATTAAGCCAAGAGGTCACAGAGAATCCACAGCAGCTGGGAAACATATTGAGAAAGCCACACACACAAAAAACACCCCAAAAATGAAATCTTTTTGGAAAGCAGACACCACAAGGTGATAATATTGTTGGTAATAAACAAACATGCTCCCATTGATGTGGTTAAACCATGGAGCCTGTTAAACGGTGCACTAGATACAGGTCTTTATTAATGTACAGGTCATACACAGAGGGAGAAGGTGAAGGGGTTGTTGTACAGGTAGGACAGGGATGGCCAAACTCCGGCCCTCCAGCTGTGGTGAAACTACAAATCCCATGAAGCATCTCTCTCCGGGAGTCATGTCTGAGAATCTTGCAAAGCCTCATGGGATTCGTAGTTCCACCACAGCCGGAGGGCCGCAGTTTGGCATCCCTGCAGTAGGAGGATGAAGAGGAGGTTAAGGTGCAGGATAAGGGAGGGGAAGAGGTTCAAATACAGGTCACATACAGAGAGTACATGTACAGAATATCAATGCCTTAATGAAATTAATCGAATCTGCTGCTTCACTCATAATTCTTTCATTGATAAAATCCTCCTTCCTCCTTTATAAGAGAAATGGAAGGGATCTCCAATGTAAACACTTGCAGTGTTTACATTTGTAGTCACCACAATTGGTCATCACAGCGATCACAAGGCACAGAGCCACTTTGATTGGCTCTGTGTTATTGATCTTCGCTGTCCAATCCCATACATACACACAGGTAGTAAACAGTACCATTTATAAACGGCACTCCAGACACACACATCCATCTCTACACAGTTTCTTTTTACAATATGACGATTTTGAGGTGGTTAAAGAAGAGAATGCTTAGCTGGTCGCTGCAGGCAGCCATTTTTTTCCCCTGTGCTGAACATCTGGGTATTGAATGATATTTTAGGTGACCCTTATTGAAATGCATTATAGGCAAGGCTGACTGTGAATGTTTCATACCTCAGCTCTCCCTAAGCCGCTTGCAGCTGTCTCCCACCATTTATGCTTTCGTACGCAAAGCCAATTCTAACAGCACTCTCTCCCGGCAGAGGGTTTCATTGGATATCGTGTACTGGTTATTGTATATCTTAAATATGTCAGCAGTTTATAAAGCCCCTGTGTTCTGGTTTTTATGTATTGGCTGGTATTCCCTGAACCATTCCAATATAACTGTACTGATTTCATGTTGGTGGTAACGTTTTGCTTATATTATTTCTGAGCTGCTATAACATCGGTATATTAAGTTTTCCTTAATAGTCTTTAGAGCAAATGTCTCTTGCCATGTATGTGTCTATATATCTATATGTAACTGTGTGTGTATTGTATGCATTTGCCTTTTCCGATGTAATAGGCCATTGTCTATAGACATCTGCACACACTGTCCTAAAACCTTTTCCAGATAGTCCGATCCAACACACGTATAGTCATTGTGTTAAGATCGCCCCCAAAATAGATGCAACATCAGACGGGCTTCATGTCTACATTTTATTATTATACAGGATTTATATTGCGCCAACAGTTTGCGCAGCGCTTTACAATATAAGGAAGACATTACAATCACAATACAATTCAATACAAGATGGTAAGGAGGGCCCTGACCCTGAGGGTTTACAATCTAAGAGGGAGGGGGAAGTGATACATGAGGAGGGAGCTGTGTGGTGATGAATTATTTGAGAATGTGATGGTTGAGTGGTTAGGTTCAGGTGGGATCGGCTTCCCTGAAGAGATGAGTCTTTGGGGAATGCCTAAAGGCAGTCAAGGTGGGCGACAGACGGACAGGTTGGGGTAAAGAGTTCCAGAGGATGGGAGAGACTCTAGAGAAGTCCTGGAGGCGCGCATGTGAGGAGTTGACAAGGGAGCTGGAAATCAGGAGGTCTTGGGAAGAGCGGAGGGGACGGTTAGGGTGATACTTTGAGACTAGGTTGGAGATATAAGGGGGGAGCCTGTGTAGAGGAGGGAGTTGCAATAGTGAAGACGAGATATAACAAGGGAGTGTATGAGTAATTTAACGGTTTCATTGGTGAGGAAGGGGTGTATTTTGGAGATGTTAGGAAGGTGAAGGCGGCAGGATTTGGATAGCGATTGGATGTGTGGAAGAAAGGTGAGGTCCGAGTCAAGGATGACACCTAGGACCTTGGCATGGGAGGAGGGGTGGATAGTTGTGTTAACAATCTCATATACTTTCCATACTTTTGTAGCGTGAGGATTCCTCCCCTCCCCATACTGCTCCCGGGTGTCTGATATGAATCTGTTTCTGACATTTCTGGGGTGTAGAGGGGTATTGCTCAAACACATGGGATTTGTTAGCTCCCTGAGTGACATTAAACTCTGGGAGAATTCTCAACACAATCAAATAAAACTGTTCTCAGTTACCCAGTTCACGGAACAATTAAACATTTTTTTTTGTTCCGAGTTCGCCTAGTTTCCAGCGTGAGTAGTGTGAAGACTCGATAGGTTCATATCAAGGACTGGCAGTCTTCTACTCTGGCCCTCTTGACGGGATTTTTTTTGGTGATGCACACTGCAACTTATTCATCGGGAGTGGAATCGACCCAAAGGTTTATGGCTGAGCTGGAGGCTGCTTGTCTCTGTCTGAAGGGATTAATCTGATGACTAAATTCAGCTGTATATTCTTTTCAGATGGGAAGTTGGTATTGAGTGCGAAGGCTTGGAATTTGGGTGTGCCAAGAACTGCGATTATGCCCTAGGGACTCACAGGTGGCCCCCTGACATGTAGACACCTTTTCAGTTTATTTATGGCTAAACTGCAGATTATATCTTACCGCGATACAGATGTTGCTTCCATTTCCGCAAAGTGCCACCACCCCAGGAACAGTCCTAAAATCCCCGTGTTTCTGTTACTACATTAAGATTTAATTTATTGTTCTGTGTAATGCCTCCTGAAAATTTTTTTGGGATGTTGCTTCTGTTTTCTGGTGTTGTTCTTTCCCCCCAAATAAAACCTTTATATCGTTAATGCAGTTTATTGGTGTTCATGCACTATGGTCAGGTAATCATGTAAAGAAGGGGTGCCCATAATTTTTTGTGTTAAGATCTAATTTTCAAATGACGAGCTACATGAGATCTACCAACAAAAAAAAACAAAACTACCTCACTCTCTCTCCTGGCTGTCTCTCCTCGCTCTCCTGGCTGTCATTCCTCGCTTTCTCTCCTGGCTGTCTCCCCTCGCTCTCTCCCCTGGCTGTCTCTCCTTGCTCTCTCCCCTGGCTGTCTCTCCTTGCTCTCTCCCCTGGCTGTCTCTCCTCGTTTTCTCTCCTGGCTGTCTCTCCTCTCTCTCTCCTGGCTGTCTCCCCTGGCTGTCTCTCCTGGCTCTCTCTCCTCTCTCTCCCCGCGCTCTCTCTCTCCCCGCTCACCTTGCTGTATTTTGCAAACAGTGTAGTGCAACGCGCTGTGTAAACTAATATTCTTTGATGTAATACATAGCACTTCAACCACCAGAATCCACCAGAAAGGTGTCAGGGAGCTCGGCTCGGCAGACTCAGGCTAATAGGTAATATACCAAAATGGAATAAAGGGGCCGCCATTCACACCCTTCGTGATCTACCAGCATCAGCTCTGAGAGCTACTAGTAGATCACCATCTACCTAATGGGCACCCCTGCTGTAAAGTCTTCTATGAAAAGAGAACTCCAAGTTAAAAATTGTTTGGAGGTGAGGACGAGTTGTGAATCTCAGCCATGTGTATTTCCGTGGAGGAACCTGTACATCTTCTCAATAGACCTCTGTTGAGTAATCTTCTCACTGACATACGTAGAAAGGTAGCAGATCTTTTGATCCAGGGGTTGTAAGTACAGGATTTGTTCCGACAGAGACATAATTGAAGGATTGCACAATACTTTGATCAGTTGCTCTGCATTAGAGGACTTTCAGTCATCCCTCATCCATTTTCTGCTAGTGCTGCTACGGGTGCAAAAGGCTGACAAATCTGTAGAGGAGCCAAATGAATTACTGTCTCTGCGGATAGGTCATAACAGAGAAAGGACCTAGAGGAGGTGCGTCCTTTAGATGTCAGTCACTGGTCTGGGAGTGCATAGGTAAAGGGGGAACCTACTGCAGCCTGCATGCAACCAGTAAAGTCTAAACTCCCATGCTGGCTTACTTGTTCCAGGTCATTGACTAATTAAGCAGTAAAGATATACATGACAGCCCTGGAGTGATCGATGGCAGGTACCATATTTTTCTGCTGACAGGCTAGCTTGAAGGAAGATAAACAAACCAGCGCTTTATACTTTTTTTTTCTCTTAGGATGTGAGAGATGTTGTGGGAGGGACACATGCAGAGCTCCTAATGTAAAGGTTTGGTATGCAGTGAGCTTAGGTCTCTGTGCATTTGACCAGATCTCCGTGTTTGTAGCGTTTGTTGCTGGGGAACGGCGTCTTCAGTCAGTTCATGTTTTTGTGGCATCTGAAGATTACACATCTGATCTAGCATGTCTGTGCCAGAGCATAAATCCAAGCTGTCCCCTTGTCTCTGCTAAATGGAAGTCTATCACCGTGCTTGTTTGCCAATGTCTCTCTCATACACTTATCTCAGAATAGTTACGGCCAGAAGAAACATCACATTTAAGAGAGGGAAATACAATAATCAGTTGCGAAACATGTATTTTGTATTTTTACTTTTAGCTTGCATTTGAAAACATGATATCAAACCTTGGAGCCCTTCTTCTACGGGAACATAGTGTTTTGGGAGTTGACTTATTCCTGTCATAGCTTCGCGTTCAGGCTGCAAAGCACACAGGAGTCGACTTACTAAGTGGCAGTGTGGTCTGACAGTGCGCCATTCATCTAACGCTGTTCGTACTTGTGGCTAGGTGAACCAGCAAGATGGCTCCAGATGGGGCATTTCAGTGGCCCCTGATAAAGAGATCTGGTTTCAGTTTGTGTTGTTTGTATGGCATTGAACCGCATTATGTTCCTCGTCTGTTGAGAACTACAGCTTAGGTCTTACCTGTGACCATAACTATAGTAAAGGTGCCCATAGTACTGGCCAGTCTGTCTGATCTCAGCAGGATTTATGTCAATTATACATAGTCTATTCAGCTTGGGGGAATCCAGGTAATGGTTTGTAATCTAGGAACCCATTTTAATGACCCGTTTTTAATGTAGGAAAGGTATTCTCAAACACACCCACTGTCTCTCTCATGCATACGAAAAACCTGATTTATCAAAGAGTCAACCTGCATGCTCTCTCTAGTACAAACCGCCTTGTACTGTGTGTTGAAATAAGCTGGCATCAGGTATTCAACTAGACAAGCTTTGTGCTGTTTACAGTTGGCTGTCTGGAATTTTATATTATGGGGAGGGGGCTAAGGCTTGGCTAAACTCAAGCAAGGGCTGTCTGCTTCCAGCAGTTGTGATCTCCAATAACTGCATGAGTGCATTTTAGCATTGAAGTCTTCATTTATGGTTGCTGGTATCACTGACTCAAACTATGACATACCATTGTTGACTAACGGGCAAAACGAGCCGCAGTCATAACTTCCAGAGGCAGATGCATGACTTGACTTTAGTTTCACACCAGCTGAGGGGCTGGAGTTTGGCTACCCCAACAATAAGTTCTAACTCGGATGCAGCAGGGGTAGAGTCATTGAGCAGGAACAAATAATGTGTATGTGTGATCAGATGAAAGAATGTCTATACTGGATCCAATCATCTCTGATCCCAGTAAAACTCAATTGTTGAGTACATTCAAAACATGACGAGTCTCGCCCATTCACACTTCTCTTTTTTGCTGCCAGTTTTGGTGTCGGCGGTTCCTGCTAGTTGATGATTGCACCATTACCACCAAAATGTTCCTTTCAATTAACTTGTTCTAAACTTTTGCACCTTCAGCCGTAACAATTATAATTTTTTGGGGGCTTTTCTGTTCCAATGAAAGGAAGGGAGAAGAACTTTATTAGTTGTTAACAGTAACGCACACTTTCCTTTCAGACACCAAGGTGTAATCTAACAAATTAGCCAAGTGGAAACATTCCTTTCCTTTCAGACTTTCCGAATACATGAAATGCTGTGTGCCTTGTGGTCAGGCTGCCTCATCTCTCAGTAATCGGATAGGCTGAATGTTAGCGCGGCGAGAAGCGTTTGTGAGAAGATGATGGATACACGAAGGTAAAGATTACTCCGCAGACTGCTTTTCCTGTTAATATTGAATGCCAGTCGTGGTGCAGAGCGAGGAAGAAGTATTTGGATGCCTTCACGGTGCTCTTCATTAACATAGATGTCATAGCGGAGAGGGGGGGGGGGGAGGTCTGACAATATGCCTTTAACGGAGCCCGTGTCAGATTTATAAATAGCAAATTGCAGTGTCAGCCTTGTGAGCTGCCTTTATGTGCTCACAGCTTTGATGTTAAACTAAAACCACAAGACCCACTGTTGTTTTAAGTTTGGCAGCGCGATTAGGTTCAGCACTCAATAGCTTTTCCAGCAAACATGAAAAAAAGAAAAGAAGCCTCCCATTTATAGAAAGAAAACATTTGCCTTGTGCATTGTATTGATGGATCTGTTCGGCAGCAATTAGGAACACACTGGAAAGTTGGAAGTTCTCCCCAGTCTCCGATTCCCAGGATCATTCATTATCTGCAGGTTGTAGCCTGGGGCCCTTTCTATGTTTAGATGTGGAGATATATTATTTTATGGCAAGGTAC